>NW_015117432.1:0-3150 GCF_001443285.1 Poecilia latipinna
AAAAAAATTAGTTGATCACAATTAATTCATGATTGTGTTATTTTTTTACATGTTGTTTTGGATAGCTGGTTTCCCCTAATACATGAAATTATTTATTTATTTATTTATTTATTTATTTTCTCAGGTTATCTCTTACCTTATAAGTTGTTTGATGGCCTAAAACTTTGAAGTGTGACAAAAAAGCAAAATCAGAATAACTCTGTGGGGTGTTAGGGCAAACAATTTTACCACAGTGTGATATAAAAAGGCACAGTAACTAATTGGTGCCTTTTTCTATGCTGTGAGACAACATTAATACATACAGTACAGGTGAAAGTTGTATTTTGTAAAATTGCTGGCATTTATAATTGGTCAGACATTTGACTTTAATCTGCAGTTAGAACAAAAATCTGTTACTTTCATACAAAAAAACCTACTATACAATAATTTTTGTCAGATTTATGAGGAATTTATAAAAGAAGTACACTTTTAATTATTACACAGGAGCAAGTTTGGTTAAATATATGAAATTTGGTAATCCAAAAAAGAAAGTTTCATCTGGAAATTAAGTCAACATCAAAGTGATTTTCTAATATTTTATTTAATTTTGCTTGATTAAATTGCGACACAAGTTTCAAGCCGTGATTTGAAGTGGCACAAAATAATTATATGATAATGAAACTGAATTTTTAATATTTGCAGCACTTTTTAAAACAAAAAAAAAAAAAAAAAAAAACTTAACATTCCTCTTTTGAAGTTGTGTTGCTACAAATGTTGAGTTCCTCTAAGAGTGTTTTTGGTCAAATCACCAAACTTAACCAATACCAGATTTTTTTTTTTTTAAGTAACGGCACAGCTCTAATTACACCCTTCTCATTTGTGAACACGTTAAGACGTCGTTTCATCACGAGGCTCGGGATTTAACGGCTAAGAAGAAGCGGAATCACAGCAAGAGGAATGAGAAACTTTATGTTGTTAACACTGGTCTGGTTTTTCTCTTGAGAGAGCACGACTGCTGCCGCAGAGACCGTCGACTCATGGGAGAGAAATCAGGGAGTTGGAGGGGTGGGGGGGTGTATGAGGAGGGGGCGCTGACTGTCCTGCATTTTGCTGCCCCCCTTTCATGTCTTTTGATGTGAAAACAAGAGAGGAAAGTTCAAAGAGCGAGCCAACGCGATTCAAAAGGTGCCGGTCTCTGAATTTCTGATGGAGGAGCCAATCCGCTGAAAATTTCTAGATTTCGTCAACTTTTTCCCTGAGAACAGTTTGTGTGTGTTGCGGAAGAGGGGGAAATGAAGGGGGGCGCGGGGGGAGGGGGGTGGTGGTGGTGCCGTTTTGCATTCTGAGTACGGCTGATGAGCCGCGCCTCCGTGCCAGACTCCTTTCGCCAGATTGTACATCCCCTCGGAGAGTGCACAGACTTTTTGAAGGTCTGTATTTTCCTCAGACTGTTTCATTCAGTATGTTGTGATGCGGGAACAGGAGGGCAGCCATGTGTAGAGATACAGGCACTTTACTCTCCCAGACAGCTGCTGGAATGAGTGTGAATTTATCAGCCAGTCATCTGTGCTATATCTCTGCCCACTACCCCCCCCCCCCCCCACCCCCCACCCCCCCCCACCCCCCACTCCACCCCCCCCCCCCCCACACGCAAGNGGAAATTTACACGCCCGTCACCTGTGCATATGCCCGCCCCACACCCCCCCCCCCCCCAACTCCCCCACCCTCCTTCACCACCATCATCCCCCACCCACCACGGAGAATTAATGACTGCCTCTCCTCATTTGCACCCAATCATGACCAGGATGCCGAGGCAATTGAAAATGTTTACTTCAATTGCGAAAACCCTCCATGTTCCACAAAGTGGCCTGTTTTCACTTTGATGGGATTGCTAATCACAGCGACGTTATTTATGTGTGTTTTGAATTGGAGATGAGCCGAGGCTGGGATGTTGGAGGGATACCAACCTTGCTTGGGGGCTGCTAAAACCTTATGGAGAATTTATCTTTTTTTTTTTTTCTTTTTTTTCCTACCAGTTCTCTGTCTCTCAGTCCAGCAGATTGGGAGCAGAGTAACCTTGCTTTGAGGCTGCTCTGTTGCTGTTTTGACTGCCAAATATATTGCTCTTAGTGCGATGAAATAAAATAGACATCAAAACTACTTTTTTTTTTTTCTTTATATTGCTTTCCGGCTCATCTTTGGCAGTATTTACTACGAGGCGCGGGGATTTCGAAGTTGAAATTGCTGCATGCTTTTCCTAAAAAAAATAAAAAAAAAATAAATAAAAAAAAATGTTTTCAAAAGTACTGGAAAGATTTACACGTGCGCTGGTGCTATTAACATACAGACTCAATATGTTGCAAATATGAATCTTAATCATGTTTTTTTTCCCATATTTATTAGTGTTTTGGATACAGTATATACAAGTCAGGGTAGAAGTTTATCGTCTGTGTGAATATTGTATTGATTTTGGCCTTTTGATGACTTATTTGAACCAGAATAACAACACAAGAGACAACTTGGACTAATTTATAAAAACATATTTTTCTTTCATTCAAGCTTGTTGAAAGTCATGAATACAGGCTCAGACGTATTCATGCCTACACTAATATGTATCTAATATTTAACGCATGGCAGAGGAACCACACATTTGTTGTACCTAAAAAGATTCGGGTGTAACTCTGGCTTGGTTTGACTGCTTCTCTTATGGGAACTGAGCACCAGTATAACTTTGAAGGTGGATACTGGTCCTCCTGCAGCTCCCAGTTTGAAAGTTATTCTTGATGGTGCCTAGGTTTTTCCCAAAAATAATGAGCTTTTTCTTTTCTTTTTTTTTGTCAAATGAAAGAGTTGGGTGTTCAACAAATGATCCCAAACACAAATCAAAGTTGATCTTGAGATAGACAAAGCTGACTAACTTCTAACTTCTTTGTTGTTCCTGTACTCAAATCAATTTATCTACACCAAGAAGTCAACCAGTTTAAATTAGTTTGACCAGTTTTCCTAAAAAACAAAAACAAAAAAAAAACAAAAAAAAGGAAAGAAAGAAAATAAAGATCAATTATCAAACCAGACTTATGCCAGAAGCTTGTTGATGGTTACAAAAATGTGTGGAATTGAAAAAATAAAGAGCCCACTGCACTAAAAGCCTCCTGGTTATTCCACCAAATA
>NW_015117432.1:7098-19620 GCF_001443285.1 Poecilia latipinna
AAAAAGGTTTTGATAACTTGGGAAGTTGTTAGTTAATTTTGTTCAATAATAACTGCAAGACCATGAAATACTATGATTATGAAATTGGGTGCCAGAGAGTCAAGAAATCAATAGAAGTATATTGTGATAGACATGTGATCAGTATTAATAGAAAGTACGTCTGATAAAATGTTCAATAATTTCACTGAACCACACAGCATTCTGGGAGATGTAGGCAGAGGAAAGGCTTCAGCTGCTCAGCCTCGCTCAGCCAGCTAAGAAAAATCTGTCATCGACTAACTCACTCACTCTCCGGTTGCCTAGCAACGCCATGTTGAGTAACTTGCACCAGCAGCAGTTTCAGGTTTTACCCCCACAACTGCTTAAAAAAACAAACAAAAAAACAACGGGGTGGAGTGAAAGGAGAACGTGAGTTTATCAGATCAAGAGGATAAGACAGGAAAACGTTCACGTCAAAAGTTTGGCCAAATTTCAGATATTTAAAACAAATAAAATGAATCCAAAATGTCGATTTAAATGAAATGCTTATTTCCTTATGTTATGTTAAAATTGTGTTTATTTACTTACCTAGCTGACTAGCAGGTAACACAGCAACAGGTGGGGATGGGGGTCACAGGTGAGGGACAGCACTGAGTTGGTTTATCCTCCAACTGTTCCTCTTTACATCATATCTTTATTTTCTCTATTTATGTATGTATGTTTGTTTTGTTTTTTTTATTTTCTTTGAAGATGCCTGACAAGTAATTAAGCTGATAAAGCTTAAGGTGAAACTTCTTATCAAATTAGTCCTACTTAAGCTTTACTGAGCGAATCAGCGCATCCTGGGGGTCACAGAGAAATAACTGTCGCCGTAAGGTGACATTTATTTTTGCTTGTAAATTGAAAGCAAATTTAAATCATTTCCCATTTGTCGTTCTAGATCTCTGACCTTATCTGAAAATCAAACCTGGACCTTTTTTTTTTTTTTTTTTTTTAAACAATGCAGTTCGAAATGAATTGATTAAACGGAACCCGATGTATGAAACGAGTATTTAGCAGAAACGAATTAAAGCCCATTATGAGGCGACAATAAACTTTTAATTGCCTACATTGTGTCCTCTGACTCATAATTGTTTCTTTTTTTGTTGTTTTGTTTTTTTTTTGTACCTATTACCCTTCTTTTGTCCTGAACCTGAGGGCTGGCAGAGGAGTGGAATAAAATGGGTAGTTCATTGCATCAGACAGGTCTGAGGAGCTTTTCTCCACAGGAGGTTAATTTCTTATTGCTCGCCGCATTTGCAGAGTTCATTTTGAATCATGTTAGTTTGGCTGTCTATTCCCATTATCGCTATCGGAAAACGCAGGCATTTCTTTCCCCCCCCCCCACTCCCTTTCCACTTTGTAAATGTCAGAATGCAATAGAGGTGTCTGACAACTCAGGCATGCAAATGTGCTTTTGATGTTTCTCTTTTTTTTTTTAGGATCGGAGGGGGGGGGAATGAAACTAGGAGTGTTGTTTCTCCGCTGGTGTGAATCTGAGGCATTAAACGTGTTTCCTTTATGTTTTTTTTTTTTCTGGCTCCTGCCAAATAAATATAGCACAAGGTGACTTTTGACTTTCTCCTTCTTCTTTCTTTCTGAAGACAGGGTGGGGAAACAAAGCCAGGCGTTTTGTGTGTGTGTGTGTGTTGGGGCTTAGTACGGTGTAAGTTATGATGACAAGGTCCAAAGTCTTGTCAGGGAGGTGGTGGGGGGGGCGGTCAACAATGGCCGGCGTACAGACAGTGACTCAGATGCTTGTATTTCCTGCAGACGGGGAACAGAACCGCTGAGCACACACCGGCCTCAGATGGAGAGCTTCGATAAAAAAAAAAAAAAAAGCTTAACCAGAAACGCCTTCCGACTCCTCCTCTCGCCGTTCTCGATTTAACCGTCCTCCATCTTTCTCACCTCCAACCGCCCCGCCCATATCTGCCGGGTTTCCACTTTCCTTACACTTGTTCATTGTCCCTTTTTTTTCTTTTTCTTTTCCCTTCATATCCTTTTCCTCTCCCGGCATCTTTGTGGGCAGCAGAGCTTACAGCCCATCTGGCATTCGTTCGCAGGGCCTACTCTGAGCTGTGGGGGGAGATCAATAGTGACAAACACTGCACATGGCTCTTATATTAAAAGGATTAGACATGGCTGCAAACTGACAATCTACACAGCCTCTTCACATAGCTTTGCTCCGTCTGTTGACATGGAGCAAAAGAAAAAAAAACCCAACAAAGTCTAAGTATTTAATAGACTCTAGACATCCAGCAGGAAAAGTTTCGTTAAAGCAGCAGTGTTGTGTAAAATCAAGTTGTTGTTTTTTTTTTTACTTTACATTATGTTATGATGTTATTCCTTCATCAAAAACATACCTGGAGTTTTGCTTTGATTCTTTCATGCATGTTTGAGAAATCCTTTAATTTTCCGGGGCAACCATTCATTTCATAGCTGCGGTTTCCAAGCGACTCCCATCAACCAGCTCCTTCAGACTAGCCAGCAGCAATTAGCAATCACCTGGTGGGACTGTGCATTAGCTGACTTCATTGTATGAGCAACTTCTCAGTGACACACTGGTAAAAATGTGGTTAAAGGGTTAATAGAGGAGCCATGTTGTGATGACTTCCTGAAGTTTCAGAAAGAGCTGGAGACAGAGGCCCAATTTTAAGGTGTTAAGTTGCGAAGTAATATTTCTTTTGAAGTTGTATTTACATTTTTATAGCATTTTTATAACAATTGAAGGTTACTTGACTCTGCTATGAAATGGCATTAACACATAACACTGCCACTTTAAGAGTTGTCTTTTTTTTGTGTTTGTGTTTTTTCTAGTTGACAGCCAGAACCTGGCGACTGACAACGTGTCGGTGATCGAGGGAGAGACGGCCACCATTAGCTGCCGAGTGAGGAACAACGACGACTCCGTCATCCAGCTGCTGAACCCGAACCGACAGACCATCTACTTCAGAGATCTGAGACGTGAGTGCCGCTCCCCGTCCCCTCCTCCGCCTGCCCCTCCCATCCGCCCGAAATGCAAAGCTGCATTCGCAATTCCCGGAGTTTCTTAAAATGCACAGTCATGCCCCCTTTTACTGTAACTGAGAGAAATATTGTTTGCCACAACAAAAGGGATGGAGTAAGTGGAAATCCAATTTTCTCCAATTCCGGCTGCCTACAGAGGTTTGATTTCTGCCTCAAACCAGGAATATTTCTTTCAGAACTTTAGGTGGAGGAGGAAGAAAAAGTTATTTTATGTATTTTTTTCTCAAATAGTTTCTTGTTTTCTTAGTCTTTCTGACAGCTGAGGAATCTCTGTTCCTTCTTAGTGTTAACTTTTAGAGCTAACTTTTGGGAGTGAGAAGATGGGGAGAGGGGAATGACACAAAATATGCAGGCAGCAGCTTTGGGACCATAACAAACATAACACATTGTCTCACTGCTCTGCACTTCTCTTCTGCATCAGAGTTTACTAAAGCAGGATTAAAGGGCACGTATCTTAATTTTTTTGTTTTTACATCTTTTGCTTTTCAACTGCGTTCGGTTTTGTACCTCGCAGTGCTTTTATTTCCATGACGGCGAGACATATGTAAAAAAGATGCACCCTAGCATGAAGCTAAATCTGCCAGAGCGGTGACGTTACATAACAAACACAAAATCCGAGCATAAATGTATGACACGAGGGCCACGCGAGATGACAACGGTCGTGCTTAAATCTCCAACTCCAGTGTGAGTGCATGAGGTAAAGATTTACATGGTAATTTATTCAGTGAGGAGGAGAAAGTCAGGACAGATCAGCGTCTCCTCCCGGGATTCAAAAATGATCTGTAGAGAGTCTAGTTCACCTGTAATTCACCGCGGTGACAAATTAGTGCTTTCTGCTCCGGTTCTGACCAGCATTATGATTCGAATACACATTCATGTAATATATTGATAATGCCACGAAAATGCAAGTTTTCCCTATAAACTTTAATTTTGTAAAAAACACAACACTGGAGCTGGAAGACAATGCAAATATCCAAAATAAAACACGACAACCAAAAACATTAAATGAAACCAAAATAAAAACCACTTAAAGCCGAACCCATAAATAAAATGGATTATGATGTTTCTGTACGAAATAATGCCCTTCAAAAAATAGGAATCATCAGAATGGAAATTATTTCTGGCTTGTTATACTGAGTTTGGCATCGCCCCCTGCTGTACGGGCATACATACTACCCACAAGAAACAAATCGGTTTTGTTTCACTTTCAGTGTGACCAAGAAAAAAAAGTGGCTCTTAAAACAGAATTTGTGATTTGCAATACCAGTTTTGTATAGTTGCAATCACTGACTTGTATCCGTGTTAAGAAGAAAAATATTGAAAAAAATGTTTATACAGGTGTTTGAATTGGCTTGGCTCCAAATGTACCGGACTTAGTTTGGGAAAAATATTATTACAAAAAAATTTTATTACAAGCCTTTTGCACTTTGTGACTTGTAGAATGGAATCTGTGATCCGCACTGAAGACTCTGTGAAGGTGTAACAGTAGTTTTGTGTCTGAGTGATGAACAAATATTCACAAGTTATTTTTTTGTCTGACACAGGTATGTGGATTTGTTTTCGCACCATTTGTTTGGAATCATTTAGGGGCAAAACTGTCCGTGTGGGATTTTTTTTTAAAAGTGCGACTCAAAGAATACAGTTTTTTGCTCTTGCACTGAAGAATTTGAAGTGATATAACTGCTGCTTTGTATTTGTGAAAGTTTACAAAATGTACAATTGCAAAACTCCTGTTGGCTTTTTCTCTCTGACTTCGACTTCATAATTAAAAGGTACAAATACTTTTTCACCAAAAATACTTCCGTATTGTCACCGTTGTACAAATTGTTGTTTCCTTTTCCTTCATCTTTGAATTGTTCTCCTGGAGAAAAACAGCACTTTGAACAGTTTGTGTCTTTACACATATACTTTGATCAAGCTAATCTACTTTTCCTGTGAAGGCGGATCTTTGGAGTAAGAAAGAGCAATCACTCTGTCCTTTTCTGTGTTACCAAAAAGCAGGCACACATTTATGTGAAATATTCCTGCAAACAAAATTGTCATTTTAAAAAATCTCATAGTGCTATTTCTTACCAAGTAATATTGTCCATAGTATACACCATTTGACAATTTTATTGTAGAAAATTATGTTTTAGGGTACTTTTCTTCTTTGAATATCAGTTGCTAATTATCAAAAGTGCATACTTTTTTTTTTTTTTAGATTTCTGGCTGCAAAATGTCTTAAAAATGTCAGATCTTAATTTAGTTTTGCATATGTAATACATTTTAATTCTATTACCAGCAATTAAACAAGAAATTGTTACTAGTTATCACTCATTACCATGGACGAGGTGTCGGACGAGGATGCCGCAGTTTATATCGCCTCACCCTTAAATTAACATTTATCACCTACAATTAAACATAACCAAGCTGATTTGTCTTAATGTATTAGGTGGCATACAGAAAATGAGTCAGCTGCTGCTACTTTCCCAAATGTGGCAACACAAAATGTCACAAGTATTTTAAACTATTATGCTTTATAACAAAAGCAATTAACCGCTATTAAAGAACACAGACGCACACAGCACTCTCTGCAATTATTGGGACCTCTGTTGAAATGATGTACAAAAGCCTCGAGACGAGACAAATTTGGGTCCTTGTTCAGCCCTACTTGTCACACTTTCAATTACTCTATTTTTTTTCTCTGCCTCTAAACACAGAAAAGGTTGAGTTTCTTTCTGTATCACACAGCTGTCCTACTTAAATTGTAGATGATTTTTTTTTAAAGCTAACATCCCACTGTTTGCTATCTTGCCACGTTTATCGGTGGGTTAAAATATGTAGTACACAGATCGAACGGTTTTGTGAAGATAAAAGCTTGTCATGTCTTTCAGGATTGTGTCGTTTTGCATGCGTCTTGTTTTATTCATTTTTTTATATATTTAAGGATCATCAGAAAATTTATTTTAAATGTTCTAATAGAGACCCTAAATTGTCACTTAATCATTTATTGGAGCTAATCAGAAAGTATAATACTTGGTGACTTTCAAGCATACAGCATGCTGAGGTGAGCGAATCCTAATTATTGCAGTTAAAGTGTATGCATCACAAGTAGACAATATTATTGTGTATTAATGTTTTATTGCGACATCTGTAGTAGCTGTGTAACTACTGATCCAGTGACACATTTGAAATACGTTGGCATCACTGGAGGATTATTTACCAAAGATAAAACAATTGAAATGTAAGGCAGAGGCAGATATAGTGGCTGTAAGTTACCAGTATTTTTTATTCAGAATTATATTTAATTAACTTAATTTTCAATGATTTTTGCACTCAAATTAAAGATTGGACTTTTGCTAACTTTCCAGTGTGAGATTATTACATGGCAATAGTAAGTTAGCTTATTATGGATTGTGATTTCTTTTTAAGCTACCATTTTTTAAACATACATTTTAAGAGGTGTGAAAACCTGGTGTGGATGGTGACGTTTCAAAACACAAATAAGTTACAAACGTCTTTACCAAAGTATTAAAAAAAAAACAAATAAAAAACAGCTTAGCTTATAAACCTAAATATTGTCCATAACCAAAGTGAACTTTATTATTTGTGTTCCTTTGAGTACTTATATTTGTTTTTCACAAGAGGAACATTAAGTCAGGCTTATTTGAAAAGTACATTTCAGCAACGAGGCAGTCCAAAGGGATTCCCACCATGAAGACATAACAGTAATCCATTATGAAACGAGCAATAAACATCACATTTTGTCAAATACCGTCATCAAAATCATCAGATGAATGCAGATAGAGCATGTCGCGCGGCGTTCCATTTACCACTAATTAAAGTCATCTCTAAACAGGTGGGTTACTGTACAACCATCAGTGCATCCTGGTACCGAAGGAGCTGTTGTGGTTTTACTACAGTAAAGGTGTCAGACACGACGACAAGATCAGCTGCGGCTTTCGCTTGGATTTGGTGTGCAAACACGATTCCATCTGTCCTTGACTCTCTGGCTCTTTTACACATGTCATTAAGCTTCGAATGCTGCGAGATTATTAAGAGATAATTCACAGCGCTTATGTAATGGAAATACTTTCGTGTCCTTGTCGGGTTTTTTTACGATAATCTCTTAGATTAGGGATATTGGGCATTATGATTATGCATGAGCATATGGAATACTTATGCTTTAAACCAAGATTTTTTTCTTTCTTTCTTTTTTTTTTTTTTCTGTCTTGCATTTTTTTCACGTAGCGCCTTGGATCCGAGCCAGGATTGAAGGTGAATGAGAGCCACCGTTCATCTCAATCTATATTGCTTCCCAGCTGTTATTTCGCAGGCCCAGGTAGCCAGACGTGCGTTCGGTCCTCTCGCCGGGGGAGTCTCAGCGCACGTCTTTGTCACATTTGTGTAAAACACCCACAAAAAAAAACAACAAAAAATGTGGCAGAGAGAGAGAGAGAGAAAGAGAGAGAGGAGTGTTATGAAAGTATAGATCGGGGGCTGTGCTCCTATTTACTCAGACAGCAAAGATTAAAAGAAACAATAATCAGGAGGCTCATCGTGCCCGCTGATCAATGATGAGTCTGTACAGTTACAGAAGTCTTGCCAGGAGGTTAGGACAACCTTTCCCTCTTTGTTCTATATTGAGCGGCGCCATGTGAGCCTGCAAACATGTCATTTTCTCTGCCAAAGTCAATACATCTCCTTCGTCAATAACAAAAAAAAAAAAGAAAAGAAAAAAAACAAACTGTGTTGTTTATCCACCGTTGGATGTGAATATATGTCAGACTTTGCGACGGGCGGATTAAGTGTTATTGGGTTTCTGCTGCGTATTTGTACTTCCCGTAATGGGGTCTGGCGAACTCCCCCTGTCGACAATGCTATTCTAGGCCCCCGGCTCCTAAAGGACCTCCAGTATTGCACAAACCAACCTGCCCCCCCCTCCCTCACCCCCTCCCCCCCACTCTGTACCCTCCAAGCCGGTGGCATTGTTACCTGTCATCATGGCTGCCCTGACACAGTGGCAGATCTTTGTGCGCGAGGAGGCAAACAGCAGTGACACAGAGACACACCGGGAGCTGACAAGCCAAGTAGTCGCCTCGGAACAAGACACAAACAGCAGTAGAGTATCGGCTTTACAGTCGCAGAGGAGGGCTCTTTTTTTCTTTTAAACAAATTCCTGCTGCAGCAAATAAAGATAAATTATGTCACGGGTCGGTCGGAGCCGAGCGCGCCTTGTTAGGGTGAGACGTTTATTCCTCCAGATATATCCAAAATGACATGTAATTCGGCAGCGGTTGTCATCCGGAATAAAAAAAATGAGTCTTTTATCAGTGAAGGTGGACCGCGGCGCGGACAGCAACGTGGCGCCGCATTCCCCCCCTCCCCCACCCTTCCGGGAGGTTTCCGGGCTTAATATTTAAAAAGTGGTACTTCGCAAACAAATGTGATGTTAAGCATTCAAAGCCCTGCAGGTTAGCTCAATTTCAAAAATGGTTATGGCTGGGTTTTTTTTGTTTGTTTTTTTTTTTACATATTCAGGACACGTGTTGGCTGAATGAGTCCGTGCAAAATTTGTGGAAGGTTATGGTAGAAAACTGATCATACAGTGGATTTAATTAAGTACCAACTTAGAGAGCAGGAAACATGCAGCAGTTCTGATTGTGTTGAATCTATAATATCGTGTGGACAAACAAATTCTCACTACCATATCATATTTATTTACCCTTACAGTGGATCTGGAGGGCTGACCTTGGATGCCATTGGTAAAGTATGTAAAGGCCTGTGATGATCTAAAAAAGCACAGCAATTGTATTTATCTCACTTTGAAAGAATTTCCTTTGATCTTTGAAATATATTTTTGATTAATTCCTCTGAAGGTCTTTTAAAGTATTTCTTTAGACTCGTTGCAGTTGCAGTGACCTACACCAAAGTGTTTCACTTAGTAAGCATAAAGACAGGAAAGCTGTTTTGAAACTTGTGTGTAAACCACAAAGACTTTAAAGGAACAGTATTATGTGCATTGTCCTATAATGATATTCCCTTTTCAGAAACATACTCGAAGATATGCTTTCATTCTTTCATGCACGTTTGAGGAATCCTTGAATCTCCCATGGCAACCATTCAGTGGTGCCTAAACACTTGCTCTCACAAAGCTCCTCCTTGGAGCTGCAGCTCCCGCCTCACAGAGCAGCACTCCTCTGTGACTCCCCCACTCAGCTCCTCCAGACTAGCCAGCAGTAATTAGCAAACACCTGGTGGAACTGCGCGTTTCCTGAGCTCATCATATAAACTACTTCTCACTCCGCCACAGTTATTGTAAACGGCACAATGAGGATTGTTGGGATGGCTTCCTGAAGGGGGAGTGTCGGAGAGAGCAGCAGATTCTTAAAGAGACGGAGATCCAATTTCTAGGTGCTGCGTCTCTTTAAAGTCATGTTTGATAATATGCAGCATTTTTGTAACAACTGCAGGTAGCATAGCCACTTGATCGTGTTATAAAATGGCACCGTGCTTGGAATAAACATAATTTTGCCCTTTTAACAAATTGACATTTCTAAATAAAATATATTCCAAACAGAAAAAAATCCAACATTTTCCTGCCTAAGCTAAATTATGTTATTTGTTCAAATAAAGATGACAACATTTGAGATCACAGCCACCAATGAAATCCTTTGCAAAAGCTACAAACAACTTCTCAACCTCAGATATGGGTCTAACAAATCAGACAAATCATGGTCTTTTGAGAGCTATAATTTTTTAAATCACATCTTATTCATTTTGTGGGGCAAATTGGAGAATATTGCATATTAGCGCCACCTACTGGTACGTTCATACCTTCAATTTGTCATCCTTAGGACAATTTTCTAGGAGACTTCAGGATGCTGTGTCATAATTTGCCGAATCTACAAACATTAAGACAATACTGCTTTTGAAGTACTTTGGAGACTGACTGAGGATTAGAGAAAACACGCAATACATAGAAAAACCTCTGCATCCAGTTTTTGTATTTTAAAATGACTGAATTAAAATCATAGGTACAAATAAATCATTAGCGCCCCGCAGTTAGCATCGCATGTATGCGCTTAATGAATGCATGGACAGGAACTGTATCTATTGGCGCTCTTATCTAAGCAATCAACCTCTTATACGTCACAGAGTCATATGCTGCAATCTGCACTCATCATTTCAGACATGGAGTGTTTCCCTCTGCAGCAGATGCTCTTGCCTCTAAAAGTGCAGGCTTCCAAAGAGCCTTAAGATAATATTGAGGGAATAAGGTTTCATATCGACGCCACCCGGAGACCTCAAGTAATGATCATAATGCAAAGTGTGAAGCCTGAAGGGAATAATAAACTCTTTCCCCCGCTTCAAACGGGGGCCGAGTGGCGTTCGTTAGCTCGACAGATGCGGAGAGGACTTGATAAAGAAGGCAGGTCAAGGCATCAAAAGGCCTCCCCAATCAAATCAGCCCAGGCTGTTTATGTAAAGGAGCTCTCGGGGACGAGGGCTGACCCAAAATGAAAAGCGGCGAGCATAAGGAAGTCGGAGCGAGACGGAGTCGGCTAACCCAGTTTGACGACGACGTCGAAAGATAGGAAGTCCGGAACAATCCGTGGAGGCATTTAGTGCAGAGATTGCCGGCTGCTTTTGATTTGGACTTTGGGGCGTCTGTGCTTCCTCTCTGTGATTTAATTCATTATGTATGTTTGAATGCCTCTCTCCTTTCAGAGGACTGTGTGTGAGCCCGGCGCGGCCATCCGTGACCGGCCTCGGCCCGGTTTTAAGACTTTCTTAGCTTGTTAGGACTCTTCATGAACACTCCTTGCGCTTTTTCCTTTCTTTGCGAGTGCTCCATGGACTGTAAAGGTACTTTATAAATCAACTAGTAGAAATCGTTCTGAAACTCACTTTTCTTTTACTCAATTAAGGAGAAAGCCCCGCATAAAGGGCAGTGCTCTGCCTCCCTCCTCCCCACAGTTCCCTCCTTCTGTCTGATTTCCTGATAGAGTCTCCTTCGTCATCCTTCAACCCCCTCATCCCTTCCTCTCTTCTTTCCCCCCACCCCCCTGTTTTCTTTCTTCTCACCCCGCGCATCTCACACTTGTGTCCCTGCTCTCTGTATCCCCAACAGCTCTCAAGGACAGCCGGTTCCAGCTGGTGAATTTCTCTGACAACGAACTCCGGGTGTCTCTGTCCAACGTATCGCTCTCCGACGAGGGACGCTATGTGTGCCAGCTCTACACAGATCCTCCTCAGGAAGCCTACGCAGACATCACCGTCCTGGGTAAGGTGTGAGGACACACACGGGTGTGAAGAAGAAAAAGGAAAAGAAAAATGAAAAACCCACACTCTCGTTGTGAGCCGCTCCATTGTGAGCGGTGAATATGAAATAATAGTTATCTCTGATCTTGTTATCTTAAGCAAGTGAAACAAAATGTCAGCCAATTAGGCTCTCGCGGTGCTCAACAGCATAACGAAAAAGGAGCAGATGCTGAAACTGATGGCTCAGACCGCGTTGGTTTGGCAGCTGTGTTGACTCTGTGAATCCCGGTGAATGTTGACTTGGCTGCTCCCAACGATTTCCCATTGAGAGTCAGCTGTGCCACACTTTGATGCTTTGGAGAGAAATTACTTTAGTTAAGCTTTATTATACATGCAGACATCCTGGGGGATTGAAAGGAATTAAAAGCACTTAAAAGTAATTACTCCAGTTGTACGACTGAAACCTAGCCCCCTTTTTTTTTCTTCTTCTTTTCTGAATCAAGGGGGGTGCATTCAAGGGTTCTTGAAATAAGCACCCCCCTCCCGCCTTCACCCCCACGTGACGTTTTGCTTTCAAGTACGTGAAGTTCGTGAAGTTACTGTGATGACTAATACAAGGCGGGGTCGGGAAATGGGCCTGATTCTGTGTTTACATCCGAGTGAACACAGGTTGCAATTACATAGGGCTGTTTGACTGTGCCTTAAAATCTTTTGGCAATGCCTTAATAAGAGAAACTACACAATTAATACCGTATGTGATTTACTGTGTCATTGTTTCAACGTTTGTATAACCCTCCAGATGTGTCGCAGTTCAGCACTGGACCGATTTTAACATGAGTTCTACGTACAAGAAATTGGGCTCATTTTAGCACAACGTAATGTGTGGGTGCAACATTTTTAGCTTTTGCCTCAGTCTCCCAGCTCTGACCCCATCTTCAGTCAAGTATGCAAAAGCAAGTTGGCTGATCCTGCGAACCTCGAGGTTGGCGTCCTGACTCCACCAGAGGTCAAGAAACACCAGATGGAGGATCTTGAGATGACTTACAGTCTTGGAAAAATAATTAGGACATCCAGTTAAATGGAACAAAAACAGTTTAACTAACAATGGGTGAATAAGTAGCAAGCAATGTCAACGTTTTGGAAGTTTAAACATTTATGATGCTTTAAATGAATCATTTTCAAAAAGTTCTTTTAATCGGACAAACATGGCTTGGCAGAACCTATGTAGGT
>NW_015117433.1:0-17956 GCF_001443285.1 Poecilia latipinna
CACCACATTGGGCAACACTCATGAACATTGGTAAGATTGGTAAGATGTGAATAAATGGCAGGTTCGGCTTGTTAGTGTGGGTGGTAGGGAAACTAAGTAAACTAATGGTCCGCAGTTCGTTTTCTTCTTCTACACATACCAATATAAAGCAACTATAGAGCCCCCTAGTGGAACGGGAGGAGTGAATCCAACACACTTGAAAGAAGCGCTTTTATATAAGAGGAGAACGGGCCTGAACGGAGAGCCGTTAAAAGGTTTCTGAGAATAGGGAGAGTGATGGGTTTCCGATTATCGGGAAGAGGAACGCTGTGTTTAACTATCCCTCTGAGAAGAAGCCTGATTGCGGGGTTAGAGAAGAGGCTGGATGACATGCTGGGTTGACGGAGTTTATAATAAAAATTAATTCCCGCCAAAAGACTGCAAATATAGGGAGGTTTAAAATGACAATAATCAAAACAGAATGAGATGAAAGTGGGAACAGAGGGTATGTGAACGGGGCACAGAGGTATATTATGAGCAGAGCAGAATTTGGCAAAAGTGCGCCAGGCAAAGTTGTAAGAAGTGAGAGTGGAGGGGGCGAGGCCTGCTTTGATGTAGAAACGGGCTGACTGGAGCAGAGGGAGCTGTTTAATTCAGGATCAGGTCCTGAAATGAGGGGATTGGCGAGGGGAGTGGGTCGGCATCTGGACACAGCTGGCGGAAGACCTGAAATTTAGAGCGTGACAGAGCATCGGCGATAGCATTAGAATGACCGGGAACGTGTCGAGCTGTGATGATGAAATTATTGGTCACGGCTTGCCATGTGATCCGACGGATAAATAGCATGATCGGGTTAGAGGATGAGCGACCTTTATTGATTGCTTGGACTACGGCGGCATTGTCGCAGAGAGCTGAGATGCGTTTTCTTTTCCAGTAGCGGCCCCAGAGGCAGCAGGCGACGGCGATGGGGATTATTTCATAAAAAGCTATGGATTCTGACTAAGAAAATGAAGGTGGCCAAGTGCCCTCGAACAATTTGCCTTGAGATGGGGGGGTCGATGAGTAGAAAATAGTCTAGCAAGTGCAGAACAGCGGGGATCCTGGAAACATTAAGGAGTATCCAGCACAGGGCTTCGGAGAGATTATTGAATAGGCTGGGGCTACTCCTGCAGCCTAAAGTAAGCCTCACGGCGAAATAAAATGAACCTTTCCACTTTGCGCCCTGGAGATGCCAGTCGGAGGGATTAACTGGCATCACTTTGAAAGTGTCCATAATATCGGCTTTGGCGAGCCACACGCCCTGTCCTGCAATTTTAATGAGAGAGATAGCGTGATCAACCGATTAAATAAAGAAAAGGGGGGCTTGGGAATGAGACTGTTAATGCTAGGGAGGGGACCGCAGTGAGGGGCGGGGAGGTCGAGGATGAGACGTTTTTTACCGGAGTATTTCCGTGTGGCAACTCCAAGGGGGTTGACGTGGAATTGAGAGAAAGGGGGGGAGCGAAAAGCGCCGATCATATATCCCTTTGAAACCTCGCGTTGAAGCAGGCTAGATACTATGTCAGGCTCGAGGAGCGCGGATTGAAGATTGGGGCAAACGAGCGAGGGCATAGGAGGAGCACAGACACCTATGCGGAACCTTTGGGAAAGGCCGGTTAGTAGGAAGTCAACGAAGGTGGAGTCGGGGTGGGATCGAAGAAGGGAGGCTAGTTCGGAAATTACAATAGGGGTGGAAAGATGGCTGGAAATCAGGGTTTGGATCCGCAGCGCTCTCTGCTGGGAGGACACCGACCGGGACAGGTGTACTTCAGATGTGCTCCTTTGCAGAAGCTGCACACATGGAGAAAATGGCATTGAGGGAAGGTGCAAACCCCCTTGTTAAAATTATTACAAACGGGAGCGTTGTTAAATACCTCTATTTTCCTTCCCCGGCTGTCAAAAGGTCGGCTGTCGGGGCGGAGTGGTGTCGGCTAGATGAGGGGAGCGGGGGGAACGAATGGGAGTGTGGGATAGAGAGTGCTTAGGTGACAGACTGCAGAACAGGTGTGGCATGCTGAGGCTTGAGCAAGGATGAGAAGCAGCTCAGTGTCTAGGACAGACCAATCGAGACAGATGCCAGATTGGGAAAGGACTGTTGCAGCTTTGGTGGCGAATTACTTGTGATATTGATAGAATGAAGAACGACCATACTTGAGATTGAGATCTGCTATGAGAGATATGTAAGTGTCGAGTTCGATTCTGCGATCCGGATAAACTGAGCACAGCACGTCGCGGTAAATGCTGAAAGCCGCCAGAAACTCGCCGATGGACAGATCTTTAGAACGGCAAGGATCGTTGGATTTAAAGATAGCTGTGAAACCGGCTGATGATACAATGCGCTGGTCGACTTCAGGGGACGGGAGAATGAGGGAGACTAAATTGACGTATTGCTCCTGCAGAATCTTAGAGCGAAGCCGGGGAGAGACGTGCGCGTGCATGGGCACGTAGGAACCGCCTGAACAGAGAGGGAGAAAACACAGCGAGTTGTCCAGCGAGCTGCCCCGAAAACAAAATCAAGCAGAGTGGAAAGAAAACGTCTTACCCGAAGCGTGCCCAGAGCGGGCGTTGGAGAGCGAGAACGCGGCTGGGGAAGGCTGGGCGTCCGGATGCGCAGTGGGTAGAGCCGGTTACGTCGTGGCTCACTCCTGCAGGTGAGCTGATACATAGAGCGCTGGAGGTAATCCATGGAAGAGGTGAGGGTTGAAGCTAGGTGTAGGACATCGGCGGAGGGCAGAGTCGGAGCTATGTGATGGGACGTGGAGGCATCGTTGACGGTGGAGGTGGAGGCTGCGGTGGTTGGGGGCTGTGATGGAGCGCAGATCGTGGAGAGGGAAGGGTCTGAATTGGTCATCTCAGGAGCGCGGGCAGAAGGTGGTCGGCCCCTGCGGCATTTGGGTGGAGGAGAGGAGGATTTCCAGGATCTTTTGCCTGAGACTTTCGGCGAGGGAAAAGGCGGAGGGGGAAAGTCAACATATGGCAGGAGGGCAGCAAGGGAAGCCAGTTGAGGGGGTTCGAGGCCAAGGCCTGGAGAAATGCCTCGGGACCACAGGATGGAGGAGGGGGCGGCAGGGCTGCGACGAGAAGCCAAACGAACGCTCCTGCGTGTTGGGCCGAAGGGAGGAGGATCGGGATCAGCAGGGCGGCAGGTAGGAGAGGTAAAGAGATCATCTGAATCAAAATCCGACATGATCACACGAGCGACAGAGGTCTTGCTTGAAGCACAACTGAAGCGGGTGGATCTGTGGTTGCTTCGTCTTTTGAAGGAGCTCTTGCCAGGTGATTGGATCAAGGTAGAGAGGTGATGCGTCCTGATTGGCTGGGGTGAAGGCGTGGTGATACGTGATGCCGGAAGAGTCTTCCAGGTTGAATTTCCGCCTAGGGCTTCATAACAAATAATTCAAAATGACTTATTGTCCAAATGAATCTTTATTGGTAACATTTGATTTATTTGGGATTTTCTATTTTGTTTGCATCTTTGACGTTTTTCTGAATTGAAAAAAAAAACAACAACTAGAATTTGGACTTTTAGTCAGAGTCTAGAACTAAATTTAATGGAAAAAAATAGTGGGTCAAATGATGGGGAATGTGAACGGATGACCTCACAATCTGACTGGATTGGAAACAAAATTGGTTAGAAATGCCAAATGAAGATATGGGAAGCAATATACTCCTGCCAAAGAACACTGGAGGCTTAAATTAAATCCAAAAATTGTCTCAACAAACAATTAATTTAAGGGTGTGCATGCTGAGGTGAGTGCAGTTTCTTTTCACTCCTTTCAATAGGTTTGTGTTTTTTTTTCAGTTGAATTGTACAGAAAAATGTAAGATTAAATGTTAAGGCATTTTTCCATGGTCTTGTTTATAGAGCATTTCTAAAATATTTGAAAGAAAACGTAGCGTGGGGAGCTGAACTACTTAAGCACAGTGCTACTTTGACAGCTTTAAGAAAAACAGCCAATCCAAAAGCACCATTCATTTTCCTTATTGCTGATTGGTTGTACACCCAACATTGGAGGTAAGGAAGACAATTCATATTCACTTTTGAAGTAGTGCCAACATGGTTTCCATTGTGCATAATATTGCATGTTAAGGTAAATTAGGTCTTTGAACTATGAAAACTGTAATTTGTGTGTTTTTCAGTTTTTAATGGAGGTTTGAAGTATTCAAGGATTTTAGCTATTGACGAGTGTTTGTGGTCCCAACCTCAGGGATTCACTGTTCCAAATTCTTCACATGCATTATTAATACATAGATGCTGTACAATGCTTACTCGCAATATACTATACCATTATAGTTGCTGTCATTTGTTTTGGCCTTAAGCGTAAGCCCACCATCCATCAGGCTGCCAGTACAGGTTTGTGATAAAGAAGAACAGAACCAACTGAAGGCAGATGATAATCTGATTGGATGTTTTTGACATGTGGATCCCCAGATCTGTGTGTATTGCTTTGGTGAAGACTATACACCATGTGCTATGTGTTGAGCCTAAAGGCCTGTTTGTACTCTACAATGAGTACAAAATTTGTTTATGTCAAGGTGGCAAGAACACAAACAAAATTCACTCTGACCAGGAGATACGTCAATAGAAAAAAAAAAAAACTGCAGAACTCCCATATCACCATTGTTGGGCTTTTCCTCATTAACACGGGGTGCTTTTTTGACCAATCACAAGCATGCAAGAAGAAAAGTTCTAACCTGATAATGTGCTGAGAACAAACAGTGGGAAGTTCTAAACCACTGTCAAAGGTCATGATGCTATTGCGTTCCCAGTTGGTTTTAGAGCAGGGAAAAATGTCTCTGTCTGTGGTGGAGAAGAAAGAAAATTTCTTGATACCTGGGGAGTTTATAAGCCTTTAATGCAAATTTCCATACTGAAGTCTTCTGTTCTCCTTTGATTCATTACAAATGCTTTCCTGGAATCCATCCTTTCACTGAGATGAACTGTTGTTTTCTGTGTGAGGTGTGTGTGAGGTCTGGTTGTTGTGTATCTTTCTCAAAGACGATTCAAAGTATGAGTTAGCAACTGAATCAGCTAACAAAAACAACCTCTCTGCCACTGTGCGCTGGCTTCCCCGGCGAAGAGGATGACGGAATTTGTTAAAACAAACTGCAAATAGCATGGGAACTGAGTGTCGGTAATTAAAGTTTATTGTACTAGTGCAAAGGAGAGTCATGTGTTCTGCTTAAGCTTGGGAAAGCATCAAGGAAAATCTGTCGGGTGATCTGAAGCTGGCTGTGCTATAAGACAGACTAAAATATGTCACAATGTTTATTAATATGCAGGAAGACTAGCAGAAAATTCTGAAATCATGATTTGAAAGAACTTTGAGCTGGATACAAAACATGTTTGGGTAACACTTTATTTGAAGGGGGTTGAATAAGACTGTCATGACACTGTCATAAACATGACATAACACCTGTCATGAACATGAATAAGTCTTCATGTTTATGACTGTTGTCATAAAACGTCATTCGGTAAATTATGACACTTTTAATACTAAGTTGACATTATTCAAAATGTCTTTGTTATGACAACTTGACATTAACCAATAAATCATTACTGTTTAAACTTTGCCTTTAATAACATAAAGTTACCTAATTTTTAAAGTGCAATCAGTAATACTTTTATAACAAATTTATATCAGTAACGATTTCTTGGTTAATGTCAAGTTGTCATAACAAAGACATTTTGAATAATGTCAACTTTGTATTAAAAGTGTCATAATTTACAGAATGACGCTTTATGACAACAGTCATAAATATTCAAAAAGGCTCATTCATGTTCATGACAGGTGTTACGTCATGTTTATGACAGTGTCATGTCAGACTTATTCAACCCCCTTCAAATAAAGTGTTACCCATGTTTGCAGAGTGTAAATTCTGCCAAAGGGAAGATTACCAGGCAAAGACTTCGTAGGGGGCCCGTATGTTCGGTTTTACTTTCTTTTCTTTTTGAGTTCATGAATAGGAACAACCACAGCATTAACATCTGAAGACTGCTCATCTTTAATATCCGTCAGCTGCAGGATTGTATTTACTTCTTACTTACTTCAAAGACTAAAAAGAGATTTGCCAAGAGGTAACTAACATTTTTCTTTCTTTGCAAGTCTCAGACAGTTTGAAACTATTACAAAACATTTACAAGGCTCTTTTTTCCCAATTTGCTGATAGCATCAACAGTGCTTTGAAAAACTGTTTGCTTCCTTGCAGATTTCTTCATATTGCTTTTTTGGCCACACTTAGATGTTTCAGATTATCAAAGAAACTATTATTAGGCAAACGGGAGGAAATAAGCAAAGCAGGTTTCCAGGGCTGACGTCCAAACGGAAGCTGTGTTAATCCACTCTGCTTTGCAGAATGGTCTAATTCATCCACATTGGATAGTTTTCAAACAGGGACAGCTTGTTTAAAGAACATGCAACAGTATCTTTATCAGATTTAAAGTATGAACTTTGACTGGACCACCCCAAAACTAATATTTTCATTTTATTGTACTGTTTAGATGTGAACATTCTGATTTTCTTTGGACAAATATGCTTGTCCCAGTCTCTAGAACTCATATTTCGACCTCAGAATTCAAATTTTCATCCATAATGTTAAGTTGCCCAGGTCCAGAAGCAGCAGTAGTTTTCTGCTAGTGGCATTATTTCTTATTTGATTGTAAAATAGTTTCAATCAGGGCACCATGTGTAGATTTTTGAGTTCTTTCGCCTATTTCATGTTACATGACAGGCAAGTGGTCTCATAATAAAATAATGTTCAGGTGCAAGTTAATTTTTTAACACAGAATGATCTTGAAGCTGAAATAAAGATGAATCAGAGCAGGAAACATTTTTTTTTAATCTATTGTCTGGTTTTGGTGATCCTGTGGATTGGTAGCCTTAAGGCTCCCACACATCCTGGTGTACTGAACGTATTCTGTAACCCCTACGGAGTCGACTCACGTGGTTCACAGACAGTCACATCTCACGACTCCTGCTCATTGGCACAGTGTCGCACACAAAACAATATGATGCAAATTTCCCCACACAGTTAACATAGTTTCCCCTCGAGCAGTTTACTGTGCAACACATGGTAAGCGGTTGTAAAAACTGACCTTGATCAGCAGACGTGTCCACTTTGAGTCCACCTCGGGTACACAGGGACTTCCACAGAGTGAAGACTGAAGTCCTTCAGTCTGCAGAACTCTATACATCTTTAGATGGCCAGCCAGTGTGGCACTGCAAACCTTGCCTCATTTACAGTCACTTAAATGAGGCTAATCCTAACCTCTTTCCCTTTCTGATGCTTGGTTTCAATTAAGCATTGGGATTTTACCACATTTGGATTCCTTAAGGAATTGATCGGTTGTGATAAACAACAGAACAATATGCTAACTACAATGATCAGTGAGAGTATCCTGTATCTGTAAAAGTCTTACAAGTTGTCTTTCCAAGTCACTGACTGCATTTACATTACCCATAAAATGGTGCAAACTGAAATTACCAAAAATAAAATTCCTTAACAGAAACATGAAAGTCTCATGGAAATGTTTATATTGTGACATTTATTATATCCCTGTGTCACATATGACTATCGGTGCTGTAGTGTCATATAGGAAGACTTTTTGGAATGTTCAGTCAGGTCAAAAGGTCAATAGACACCTAGTTTGAAAATTAAAATTTAATCTATGGACTACAAATGCAGTAGCAAACAATCAATTGCAAAAACCAAAATGAGATGTAAATCTGGAACATAGGTATGTGATAATATGTACTTTGGGGAATATGTGTTGGCCAGACCCCTGTACCCAGAATGCTGTCCAGGGATCGGGTGACTTCTCTATGATTGGGCCAAGATTTTCTCACGATTTGGTTGTGCTGACTTAGGCTGCAGTTTGTAATAAAATATTTGCTGTTCCACCAAAGCCCAGCATCTTGAAGACAGTGACATAGTTTTTAATGATTTTTCATGTGATCAAGCTTATTCATGTGTGATTCTAATTTCTTTTTTAATGGAAACATTGCACCTACAAAACTGTCTTTTTTAAACATCAGCAAAATATAGACAAAGATTTGCGCACCTTTGTAAAGCTGCAGTAACAGACATAGGACACTGATTTGTGTTCTTTGACAGAAACTTTGGCAGCCATGCGCGAAACACCACCCAGATGACATGATGGCACCACAGAAAAGCCTCCCCTTTTGCTCGGGAGAGATTGCGCCTTGGCCGAGCACATCCGTTGCAAATTCCCACCTGTCTACGGCGTGGTCACAGGAGGTGGGGTGATATTTATTTACAGGTGTAATTGCCTTGATGGGAATGGACAGCCTGGCACACAGCGGCGGCCACAAATGGCTCGGAACGGTTCAATGACGGTAAGATTAACCTTACGAGCTGACACATCTCTATCACTCCGGGTCATCTGAAATGAGGGGAGATCTCACTGTTTGCCTTGCATCTATCATGCAGGGCTGGCGACAATAATCAATCTGACATGCCATCTGCCTTTGCTCCACAACCATCTGCATTTGCAATCACTGTCAGGCACACACACTCTCTTTTTTCTTCCTCCTCTTTCTTCTGTACCGGTTCTACCTCTCACTTCCCCTGTATTCCCCTCCGTCACCTCCTCAGATTTCCCTGCAGCGCTCTCCCTCTCAATGCTGGTTGTGTTATCAAATATGCCACTAATTAATGGAATTGTACGGGGAGAATAGAAAGCAGATGGCTTCATTGCACAAACAAATAAAATCACATCCAAAACAGCGACACATTCAGCAACGATCTGCCCATATTAAGCCAGCTCACTAAACGCAGCAAACTGCTATAAATACTAACAAGTGGGAACTGGCTCATAAGTATGAAAAATGATTAAATGTATCTGCAGTTTATGATTATGATAGAAGAACTGTCCCCACACAGTTGACTGAGGGTGTAGAGACAGAATAAGACAGCAGCTGTTTTAACATCTGGTATCCAATTACAGCATCATCTTTCCACTTGATTGTCATGCCAGTTTTTTCATTGGACAAGAAAGTTTTGAGACTCTTGAACCAAGTTTCAGAAAAAAAAAATCTGATGTAGAAATTCTTATTTAGGGCAACAGTTGCATCAGCTGTGAGCGCAGGGGTTTCATCTCGCTCACTAAGAAATTTATGCTAATCGGGTTGTGGCACAAACAAGCCGACAGAGGGATCGGTGCAAAGGCAGAGCCCTCCCCTCATCATCGACTGCTTCAGCAGGAGCTGCTCTGATTGGGTGGGAGGACCCAGTGCTGCAAAGCCTCTGTGGCTGCACTGTTTACTGTCCAAGGTGTAAGTGTATTTCTCATCCGTTTGGCTTTTCTTCAATCTCTGACATATCAGACTAATGCTTCTCATATATTAGTCATGTTATGATCATATAAATTACTTGTACATGCAAGTAATTTATGTGATCATAACACATTTAAAGTTTCCTTTTCTTCTTTCTTGAAGTTTATATACATTTCCTTAAAGCGATAGTATTATGTAAAATCAACCTTTTTGAGCTTTACATAATGTTATAATCAAAAGCATACATGGCATCTTGATTCTTTCATGCATGTTTGAGAAATCCTTTACTCATCCGTGGCAACACTTCAGCTGTGCAAAACACTTGGGTGGATCAAGCCCCGGCTTCAAGACACAGCTCCACCTCTGAGCTGCACAGAGCAGCCTCACAGAGAAGCCCTACCCTACCATTCTGCCACTCAGCTCCTTTAGACTAGCCAGCTGTAATTAGCAAACACCTGTTGGAACTGTACATCTGCTGAGCTCATTCTAGGAGCTAGTTCTCAATGAATCGCTGGTAAAAACATTATTAAAGGGATTTATTAGAGGAGCAATATTGCAATATTAGTGACGACTTCCTGAAGGTGGAGTTTCAGAAGAAGCAGGAGTTTTTCATGAGACAGAGGTCCAATTATGATGACAGATGTCTTTAACCCTTGTGCGTGCGAGGACTGAGGCAAATGATAAAAGTGATATGGGTATGGGGTTGGTTGGACCCCAATTGTAAACACAAGGGTTAAGTCATATTTGATGTGTGTAGCATTTTTAATAATAACTGACACATTTCTTGACACATTAAAAGCCAATGTGTCAAGAAAATATAATTTTAATGTTTGCAGAATTGTTGCTTTTACAAGCTTCTCAAAATAGTTTGCTGTAATTTTGGCTTATTCCTCACCAGGCCAAGGGGTTTATTATTGTCTCTCAAAAATATTACTATTATTGTCCTTCAGCTACTTCCTAACAAATTTGGTAATTCACTGAAGGCTCCACTTACTCAGGCGTACTTCAGTTCTTGGAGGTGGAGGAGGACTCAATACTGACGTCTGTGCAAAGGTCAATTTTTACACCCTGGTATGCATACTTGGTGTTGCACAGTAATCAGTGTTCACATTGAACTGTTTTACATGCGACTCCAAGCTGATAAGCTTGAGAGTTGGCCCAGTCATGTGGATGAACAGGAGCTTGACTGCCACTGTCTGGTCAGCACTGACAGCTGCCCTGGGGGAGAGGGAGAAGAAATAGGACAATGCATCAGTGTTGCAAGTTTGGTGCTCGTTGGATGTTACTTCCCACCATCATTCACATTGTGGGAAATGAAGGAATTTGACATTAGCATGGGCAATGGGCATTCTCGATTATGAAATCCCAACTGTCTGTGGACGCTGTGTGCAGGGTACATGCACACAGGATGCACACAGTACACCAAAAAATGTTGGAGCCTAAAAGTGTCACTGACACGATAAAACCACTTAGAAAGACAAACTGCTGTTCTTTCATTCTTTTTTAAAGGATTTATTGGCTCAAGTAGCCTTTATTTGATAGTGGGTAGACAGGAAAGTGACTAATGAGAGCGCGGGAAGACAGATGGCAAAGTTTACGGTTTGACTTACACTCATTCTGTCACAAGATGGCGATGGTGTTTGACCCAATTACTACAGATGAAAACTGCAACACTTTTCAAGTTACAGTAGTCTGTGAGAATTACGCATTATTAAAGCTTTTGTGTGTACAGAATTAAATCACAGTAGTTCATATTTTTAAACCATGTAGGCTGTTTTATCACGTCAGTGACATTTTAAGGGTCATTGTCTAGTTAGAGCTTTGATCATTTCTATTTAAAGGTATATTGGCTCTAGTGGATTTTATTTGAATTGACAGGAAAGTGCGTAATGAGAGAAAGGGAACCCTAGTAAAAAAAAGTATACTTTAGTGTATTTCAAACATACTGTAAGGAAGGTTAAACTTTATTAGACTTTGAGCTTGGTTTTGTATTTTAGTTCTCCGAGCCTAAGTTAGATCAGCGAATGCAACACAGCTCTGGAGGCAGGACTAGTATCGCGAGATTGGGTGTTCATGTTGTTGTTGGTAATGGCTCTCACTGCTCACTGCCCGGACATTGCTAAATGCTGTCTGTGCCAGAGCTAGAGGCCGGAAACCACACAGTTCTTGCGTTGAAACAGCTCAGTTGCCATTGTAACTCATTGTTGCTGGAAGAAGTAAAGTTCATGCAAGAAATCCTTCTTTTTTTTTGTGAATCTTCGCTACCCACACACCTCCGTCACACCGGGAACCAAAAGCACAACAACTGGTGTCAGAAGTGGGATAATCTACAAGACTTCTGTGAGTGAATTCAATTCTAAAGACAATATCCAAGCGCATCCTGAACTAATTACAACTTAAAGACAAGCTACAACTAGCCACAGCCAGGTAAAAGGCAAAGAAAAACCAAGAAAAGAAATCGCGCTGAGACAGTATAAAGCTGCTACAGTACTGCCGAGTAGCACTTCCGGTCCAGCCCTTTAATATAAGAGCATAACAAAATTTCCCAACGGAATAAATAAATAAAAATAAGATAAAATGACAGAGGATTTACAAGGTGCTACAGCAGGCCCTGGAGAGGCAGAGACAGCTCCAAAGTGGTTACAAGCTGTGCTGGAAAATCAGAATCAACAAACAAGACATTTTCAAATGATGTTGGCTCCTGTCCTTTCACTTATAACAGGACAATCAGCTGTACAACAAACCCAAGCATCACATACTGTTCCTGATAAAAGTGATGACTTAATCCCAATGCATTCTACAAGAGAAAGGCATGCATGTGAAACAAATGCCTCTTTGGATGTGACAACTAGACCACGTGTTCGTCCTCCTTTTGCAGCTGAGCTGGAGGTTATAAATCAAAGATCGCGTAGCTCAGGCCCAGTGAGACGAACTACAACCCCTGGACCTGACCCAGGACACAGAGACACTAGGGACAGTGAACCTGAGGTCCAACACAGTTTTACCTATCATGATGAAAGAAGGCAAAATAATACTGGAGGCTATTATAACAACTGGTCAGAGCTTCAGAGGCCTAAATTAGCCACATATGATGGAGATGAGGATTGGGACTCTTTTCTGATGCCGTTCGAACGCCAAGCAAGGAAACATGGGTGGAGTGCTGCTGAACGAGTGGACAGGCTGCATGAGTGTTTGTGGGGAGCTGCAGTACGCTACGTCTGCTCATTACCAGAGCACACACAGGAAGATTATGTTCTCCTGGTGGAACAACTGACTCAACGGTTTGGAAAAAAAGACCCTCCCACAACAATAAGAAGGAGAGTGGGAGAACTTCGACAGGGGCAGCAGACATCAGCTGAGTTTGCAGAGGAGGTAAGACGCCTGATCACACTTGCATATCCAGGGGTAGATCTCTAGCTGCAGGACCAACTGGCAACTGATGCTTTCCTCAAAGGCTTAAAAAATCAGAAAGTGGCATACGAAGTCATGAATCGTGACCCAAGCTCCTTCATAGAGGCCCAAAAGTTTTGGAGGCTCATGAGCATAACTTTAGAGCTACTGTAGGTAGGGACACGGATGTAAAAAACAGAGCAAGGTACATTTCATGGGTTGATGAGGGAGACATGTGCGATGACAGTGCAACAACGTCCCGCAGGGTCAGTACTCCCCAGTATGTTACAGCTGATCAGTTTGCTGCGCTAGCAGAACAAGTGAAGATCCTTGTTAGCACAGTGGGAAACCTACAGCTCCAGGTTGCCAATTCCCAGCCCATAAGCGTAGGATCCCAAAACTCCAAGGCAGCCCAAAGCTCTGTAACAGAGAGAAAACAAAATTACTAGCACATACAACCCAGCAGAGGGCACTCTCAAACTCCAAGTCCAAATCGTGGGACAGCTGGCTCGTGTTTTAAGTGTGGAGAGACGGGACATTTTAGGAAGGACTGCATTAGGGCCCCACAGCCTCAGATTTCCAACTACAAGGCAGGCAGGTTGGCTGCACTAAAAAGAGGGGTGAGAGTCTGCAAATTCTTCTGACCCTAAATGGCATCCCAACACAGGCTGTAGCTGATACTGGAGCTTAGACAACTGTGATATCGGAGGAGCTGTATCAGAGAATCTTGAACGGTAACCCTGCACCCGCAAATCTACATCATACCCACCTACTAAATGCAGGAGTTGGAGATGGCATGAAAGCTAAACATGGACTCACAGTGACCTTCCAGATTGGGTCCAAATCCATAGACTGGGAAGTGCATGTAGCCCCTATAAGAGACTCTGTCCTTCTTGGATTGGATCTGATGAAGGCCCATGATGTTGTTATCTATACCCAAGGCAAAGTTTTCATTGGGGACGAATTGGTCCCCTCAAAAATTGTGCGAGATGATTGATCAGACTACTGTGTGGCTAGAGTAACTCTGGAAAAAACCTCAATCATCCCAGCCAAATCTGAATGTGTCGTGTGGGGTGAAGTGGAGGACCCACAGCCAGGGGTTACAGCATTATTGGAACCCTTGAATATTACAAACAATGTAACCTCTGGAAGTGTTGTTGTCACCATGAAGCCAAAGGTGCCAATCAGACTGCAATTTTTCAACCCAGTGAGTGGCTCTACAGAGAGGAGTATGTCTTGGACTCCTAGTCGAAGTTTATCCTCTACCCCCAGTTGCACCAAAACCAAATGCAATGCCTAGCCATCCAGAGGGAACTGCACCATCACTGGTGGTTGGGAGAGTAGTAACAACCTCTGACATTCCAGAGCACCTCCAAAGTTTGGTGGCTACCATAAGTGAAGCCCGCAGTGAGGAACAGCAACAGCGGTTCATTCAGCTGCTCCTCACATACCAATCCATCTTTGCTAAAAGTGACTCTGACCTTGTCTACTTATCCGCTGTTACACACAAAATTGACACCGGGTCTGCCAGACCTGTGCGTCAACCTGTGAGAAGAACCCCTCTTGGATTTCAAGGTGAGGAAGAAGCACATCTTAAAACTATGCTGGCAGAGGGTGTAATCACACCATCAGCATCTGAGTGGGCCTCCCCAGTGGTCCTAGTTCGAAAAACGGATGGAGGAGTAAGATTGTGCGTAGATTACCGCTGTCTGAACAATCTAGCAATCAAGGATGCTTATCCATTACCCCAGATTGAAGAATGTCTTGATGTTGTGGGTGGAGCCACAATGTTCTCTGCTCTCGACCTTCAATCTGGCTATTGGCAGACTGCAGTGGATAGTAAAGATCGAGAGAAGACGGCATTCATCACCAAATGGGGCCTTTGTGAATACACTCGAATGCCATTTGGACTATGCAACGCTCCAAGTACATTTCAAAGAGCAATGGAGCTCATTCTCGGGGGCCTTCAGTGGGAAACTCTTCTCATCTGCCTGAATGATGTCATTGTCATCGGAAATGGAGTAGACCAAAGTTTGGACCGGCTCGAGCAGGTTTTTCAGAGGTTCCAAAGCTAAGGATTAAAGCTTAAACCATCAAAATGTCATCTGCTGCAGGAAGAAGTTCTCTTCTTGGGTCACATTGTGAGTGGCAAAGGAATCAGTCCAAACCCAGCCCTCATCAAGGATGTACAGCAGTGGAACTCCCCCAATAACTTGCAGGAGCTACAAACCTTTCTTAGGCTGTGTAACTATTACTGGAAGTTTGTACCCAATTTTGCGGAGCTGGCAAGCCCCCTCCATGCTCTTCTCAGAAAGGGAACAGTGTTCTTATGGACTGGTGAGCAGCAGTCTGCATTTACAAAGCTCAAAGAGAAACTGACCAATGCACCAGTGTTGGGGTACCCCCAAGCTGATGGGAAGTTCATTCTGGATACGGATGCCTCAAACAGCAGTGTCGGTGCTGTGTTGTCACAAGTACAATGGGGAGAGGAACGAGTTCTGAGCTATGCTAGTAGCCGTCTTTCACCACCTCAGCAGAGGTATTGTGTCACTCGCCGTGAATTACTTGCTGTTGTTCGATTCACACGGCAGTTTCGCCACTATCTACTAGGTAGGAAGTTTCTACTTAGGACAGACCATGGCAGTCTCACCTGGCTTTTTAGGTTCAAATGTCCTGAAGGACAACTAGCCCGCTGGCTCGAAGAATTAAGCCAGTACGACTTTCAAATTGAACATCGAGCTGGAAAACAACATGGTAATGCAGATGCCATGTCAAGGATGCCAGGAGAAAAGGTGGAGAACTGTGACTGTTACCAGGCAGGGATTAACCTGTCAGATCTGCCATGCAAAGGGTGCAGGTACTGCCAAAAAATTCACAGACAGTGGGCCAAGTTTGAAGATGACGTGGATGATGTTGTGCCTCTAGCTGTAAGGTGCATCCAGCCGAGAAGCAGCACCAATGATGGATCGCACACATTAGGAGATCAGTCATCTGTGTCCCTACCAGAAAGGCCAGAAGTCAATTGGCTTAAATCACTTGGCCCTGAGCAATTGGCAACACTCCAGAAAGCAGATCCTGTTCTCGCTGTTCTTCACAAATGGAAAGAAAGCGGGATACTTCCTACCAAAGATGAAGTGGCGCTGGAGAGCCCTGCAGTGAGAAAGTTCTGGCTCTGTTGGCCTCAAGTCACACTGAGGCAAGGAGTGCTCTATTATTCCTGGGAGAGAATTGAACACCAGCATCCAAACTTGCTGTTATTAGTTCCCTCGTCCATGCAGAAGGAAGTCCTGGAATCATGCCATAACCCTCCATACTCTGGCCATCTAGGAGAAGCCAAAACCCTTGAGCGTGTGCATCAGAGCTACCATTGGTTCGGCATGGGCGGAGATGTTCACCTGTTTGTCAAGAGATCCCGACACTGTAGTGCATGTAAGATCACAGGCCCAGCAAAGAGAGCAAAACTGCAGAGTTACCAAGTTGGAGCACCTCTGGACCGCCTACATCTTGACATCCTCGGGCCATTCCCCATGTCCAGCACTGGGAACAAATACATTCTTGTTATTATTGACCAGTTCACAAGATGGGTTGAAGCTTTTCCTGTTCCTGATCAAAGTGCTGAAACGACTGCAAGGAAGCTAGTCTATGACTCCATCGCCAGGTTTGGAGCTCCGCTTGAGCTACACACAATCAAGGTCGTAATTTTGATAGTTCCCTGTTTCGGAATGTCTGTAAGCTCCTGCAGATCACTAAGACCAGGACTACCCCTTACCACCCTTCCTCCAATGGACAAGTAGAACGGTTCAATAGGACCTTATTGCAAATGCTTCGATGTTATGTGAACCAGGACCAAAAGAACTGGGACAAACAGCTGCCACTACTCACAGCAGCTTATCGCAGCTCACGACACACGACAAGATTCACACCCAATAGGCTTATGTTTGGCAGGGAAGTCCACCAACCACAAGACATCCAGTCTGGCACTGCAAAACTCAAGGTCGATGCACAGGAATCTTCAGATTTCCTCTACAATCTGGAAGAAAGCTTAAAAGAAGCACATGACCTGGCAAGAGACCACTTTCGCACTGCACAAGAGCGGCAGAAAAAGGTGCATGACCTCCGGGCCAAAGAACACTTCTACAGTGTAGGAGACCTGGTGTTTGTCAAAGATGATGCAAAGAAAAAAGGGTTAAGCCCTAAGCTTCAGAAATGATGGAAAGGCCCGTTAATCATTGCAGCTCGCCGCGGTCCTGTACTGTATGAAATACAAGGTCCCAAGCGCAGCGCAGTGATGCACCACGATCGTCTCAAGCCATATGCAGTGACGTGATACCAGTCTGGGTTTTACGCCAAAGAAGCAGACTGTTGGAGAATTGCCAAGGCCAAAAATTCCAATCAAATGAAGAGGATGTTCTGCTAGCTCCTATACTACCACTGCCAGAAGATCAGGATAAGGACCTCCAGCCCAAGGATCCAGGATGCCAACCAAATGGAAGACAAGGGGATCCAAACTCTTCAGAAAAGACTGTTAAAACATCTAGTGGTCATCTAGTCAATAGACCACAGAGATTTAGGCACTAGTTAAGTTAGTGAGTTAGTTAAATGTTACAATTAGAGAATTTAAATGATTTGGGTTGTGTTTTCTTGCCCTTATGGCATACACATTTCAGTAGTTAAGTTATTATAACTACTACTTCTTTCCCAACTTTGGGTGTGTAGCCTGTACTGAAGGGACTCAGTATTCCAAAAAGGGGGGGGGGGGCAGGGTAGGGAAGGTTAAGCTTTATTAGACTTTGAGCTTGGTTTTTGTATTTTAGTTCTCTGAGCCTAAGTTAGATCAGTGAATGCAACACAGCTCTGGAGGCAGGGCTAGTATCGCGAGATTGGGTGTTCATGGTGTTGTTGGTAATGGCTCTCACTGCTCACTGCCTGGACATTGCTAAATGCTGTCTGTGCCAGAGCTAGAGGCCGGAAAAACACAGTTCTTGCGTTGAAAGAGCTCAGTTGCCATCGTAACTCATTGTTGCTGGAAGAAGTAAAGTTCATGCAAGAAATCCTTCTTTTTTTGTCGTGAATCTTCGCTACCCACACACCTCCGTCACACCGGGAACCAAAAGCACAACAATACTTACATTTGTGAAAGTGTATTTTAAGTATACTAAGTATTAAGTGTGCTACATATAAATATATATGAAGTATACTAAAAGTATGCTTGTACCAATTTTGAAATCATAACTTTAAGCACACTTAAATAT
>NW_015117434.1:0-17951 GCF_001443285.1 Poecilia latipinna
ATATTTTAATTTTGGAAAAAAAAAAAAAGCTCTCGTTTTTTTTATAAAAATTTTTTTTTTTTTTTTTTTTTTTGGCCATATCAAAGTTGGGTTATTTCACAAATTTGCAATTGAAAAACTTTATGCATTACACGAGTCACGCTATCAATAACCAAATGTCACTACAGGTGTAAACCACTAAGAAGAAGACAACAGGAAGTAGTTGAAGGATCACGGCGTGGAATATTTCTTAATGACTTTTCGCGTGAACAAGCTTATTCACATGTGAATTTAATTGTGTTTCTTATTTAATAAAAACACTGCAATTGCAAAATTGTGTTTTTTCAAAATTAGTTGAATACTGACAAAGTTTTATGCACATTTGTTAAAAAAAATGCAGCTACTGTCAATATGTTACCAACTTCCTTTAAAATTGTCAGGGGCAGGAAGTTGATTCTGTGTGAAGCAGTCACATCCAAATCTAAGAGCCAAACAAGACTACCCAGAATCTGGGGTCAACTAAGCCTTCTTAAACCTTACAACTCTTCTCACCTTCCTGAACCTAAGAACCAACCTGAGGACTGAATACAATCCATCATCAGCCTCATACCTTTTTTTTTTTCTCCAAGCTTGCTGTAATGACAAAAAGTTGAACATGAGAAGAAAAGTACAGCGTGAGAGAGGGGGAAAGAGGCCCAGAGGTAGTTTAAAATCATTACCAACTGTATTTCGGGCACTGCTGGAACCAGTTAAGAACAAACAACAGAAGTGTTTCAGTGGCGAGGGAAGTCTTTGCATGCTGCAGAAGAAGACCACTAAGGGGGGCATGACTAGAGGATTTTTTTCTTCTAACCCCAAGGGGCGAGGTTAAATTTGGGTGGTGAGTGTGCAAGAACCCCCACAGAGAGCTGATCTGAGGAAGAGTTAGAGCAGCAGGACATACAGTACCTTAGTAACGAGTTTGCTGCCAACCCAGAAACTAAACTGAGCTTTAGTTTGGTCTTAAGGAGAATTTGTTCTGCACAGGAAGAACCATAGTCAGCTTTTGCTGATGTATGCAATATTGCCAAAAGCATAGATTCACATTATACACATAAAACTTCCATTCTTAACCTCCTGAACCCTAAACCTTTTCTTTTTTGAAGGGTTCTACTAGAAAATGACATTCCTAAAAAATAATTTAATCTATTTTCCAAACTAAATGGTAAATTGACTGAACTTATGTAGCACTTTTCCAATCATTTTCATCACTCAAAGTGCCATAAATTAGAGTCACATTCACCCTTTGCTCTCACAAACATTTACACACCGATACACAGATCGGTAGGCAACTTGGGGTTAAGTGCCCAGAGCACATCGACATGTGGCAGGAGGAAGCTGGAATCGAACCTACAACCTTCTGATCACGAAACAAATCCTCTACCCACTGAGCCGCAGTCACCCCAACACAGGGATTATTTCAATTATTCTGGTATCGCAATAAAGAGAAATTTGAAGAATACCCCAAAGTAATAAAAAACATGTTAGTGAAAGAGCAAATAACTATGGCACACCACAGAAAGAAATCCATTTCCACTTACAAAAAAAGCACTTTGTAATTCTTTTGAAGGAATGTATATGAAATCCAAATCATGTAGCAAGTCATAGTATACAATCTGACAATTAACTGCACAAAAATGAATGAAAAAAAGCAAAGAATTAAGGTTTTAAAGACCTATTAAAACCTTAACCGATAAAGAGCTTAGCAAAACAGATTACAGACCTTTCTGGTCATCAAATTTTAGAATTTCATTGTCATTTTTCATTTTATATTTTCTAGACATCAATACTGTAGCACTTTGAAACTGCAAAATGTAAAGTGCTGTGCAAATTCAGTGTCATCACATCAATCAAATTATTAATAGTAGTTTCACTGGGATCCCAATCTGTATAAACTAAGTCCTCCTCCTCTGAGGAAGAGTCAACAGGACAGAGTCGAGCTCTGCTACCAGCCGCCAACATAGCAACTCCTAAGCATGAAAAGCTTCTTGTTCTAGCACGCCATTATTCTCTCAACATGTAAAAGATCACAAAAAGAGATGAAATACTGTAAAATAACATCTCTGTGTAAAAACGTTCAATAATCGTGTCAGACATAGTAAATTGCACGCAGGGCAGTTTCTCAAGAGCAATTTGGATGATTAACACGTCCATTAAACAGTCAAGGGTCAATAGATTTGGGGGTACAGTGACGCAGGGTCAGTAGACTACAGGAGCCAAGTGGAAATCTGTACTCTCTCATGGATTATGACCATAAAACAGCAAAGGTTATACGTCAGTTATGACTATGGTTTCATCAAGGTAGGTTATTTTTCCGTCTTCTTGGCTGCTGGTTCAGTGCGTTTTGCATGCAGAGCAAGTAATACTCCTTTGGAAAGACGAGAGTTTGGAGTTTTGTTGACAGGTTGTTTGTGTGGGTAGGCTTATATTGAGGTACTTTGTGTTTGTCAGGTGTGTCTTTTTACATTTTATTAACACTAATGTTGAATGAGAAAGTCAGACTGACAATCTCCGTTCTAATTTCTCCCAAAGATTTTCTAGTCAGGTTTAGGTCAGTTTAGGTCAGAGCTCTGTGTAGACCAATCAAGTTCCTCCACACCAAGCTTTCTAGTTCTGGACATGCTTTCATGCTCTGGTGTGCCTTTATGTTAGCACTGAAGGTGGCATCAGGAAAATGTTCCCACAGAGTAAGGAGAATAAAATTATTAAATATGTCTTAATATGCAGAAACATTAGCAGTTCCTTTCAATAAAACTAAAGTGCCAACTCAAACTCCTAAAAACCATTTCTAAACCAGACACATTACACTCAGCCAAATATCATTCTCCAGACAACTGGCGAAAAAAAAAAGACAAACACTTTCAGTGGGTTTTCAGACATACAGGCTTGATTTGTCGCTCCACAAACCATTTGGACTTCATTATAATACCACTAGCTAAATATTCCAGCTGAATGTGGAATATTTAGGAGTGAGGAGCCTTCCTAATGGCTTTATTGCACAAGAAGCATCCTTTCACAGTACCATGTTGAAACTCACCGAGGGCCATGCATTCTTTCACAAATGTTTGTAAACGCAGTTTGCATATCTAGGTGCTGGATTTTATACACCTGTGTCCCTGGCACATCTGGATTTAATGATTTGCATGAGTGACCCACAGTACACTGGAGTATGTCAGGTAAAACAACACAAGATCAATACAAAATATCGGCATCTTGTTGAAGATGCAGTTTATTTGACCATAATGGATAGAGAATTCATAATAATTTATAACACAGTAAATCTTTTAGAAATATAGTGTTGTGCTCTTTGTTTTCAATTTGAATAGATTTTCTTTGAAAAGAGCTTTGTGTATTTCTGTCCTCTGAGATCTTTTTCCTGACTTACAATGAAAAGATAAAAATGTTTGATGAACAATGTTGTTTTATTGTGTTTTCTGCTAGTGACCAAGTTCAACAAAAACAATACCATTGTGAGTCAAACTGTTTGGATGAGTTTATGTTTGGCCCCCCCAGAATAAAACTGTTAACTGACGATGCTCAAAACATGTATGCAGTTTTGATGTGGATGCTTTGGGAACAACAAAAGTATTTATTTACGTTTATGGAAATTTAATCTCTGATTAAAACAGCAATGATGGACAAATACTGCCTTATTACTGATGATGCTGAAGATTGATATAAAGTATAAATCCCAGAGAAAAGAAAAACTGCATAAAGCATGCAAGTAAACTGATACAAGATTGGGACTTTGTGTACAACTCTAAAAGTTTTATTAGGCTGGATAACTACAAAAGTAAAGGTCCTGTTCAAAACTGCCAAAATTTCCCAAGGACTGTTTGGATGCAGTATTTGACAGAGTATAAGATTTCAAGGGTCATGAATCGATGTTTTGCATCCCAGTTATGGATCTTGACAGTTGAATGGACTCTCTCCCATCCTTAACCACTCAATTCAAACAGACAAAAACCAAGACACCAAGGCTCAGCAAAAGTGATAGGAACATTGTGGGAAAAAAACTAAACAAGAATAGGGAAAATGTGGCTTAATTAACCACAAACACACCCACTACGAAGGCCACCATCAAAGTTTGCAAGCTATAATTTGTCTTGTTGAGAAGTAAAGCAATTGTTCTTTATTGCTGTGGTTTCTTAGTTCATTCTTTTGTTTTTTTTTTCTTTTATTATCCAGGTGCAGAAGCAAATATCCAGGTGTGTTTTTTTTATCTCCTTTCTCATCTACTCCTCATTTGTCACACCTCATTAAATTAAATAATGAACAAACAAAGCTAACGAGTGTTCTTTTCATTATGCTTACCTTTTTATGAACCAAGTTTTGACTGGAGTACACTCAGAAGGAACTTGGTGTTATCCTTTAACAGCAACCATTGAAGATTTCCATTAAAGATTATTATTCAAAAATGATAATTTCCTAGCTTGTTGTGAGAGCTTGTTGTGAGCAGAACACACACCCCGCAGTTTATCCCTCCTCAGATGAAAACGAAGAAGTTATGTTTCTAACTATGTTCAGATTCTCTATTCTGCCTTATTTTAGTCCCTGTTAACACGTCATTTAGCTTTAAGTGTTTGTGTACTTAAAGGAAAGTTTTCCCACGAAAAGCAGCTAACAGAAAGTCACAGTAAAATACTGGCTGTCCTTGAAACATGCACTGGTTCTGCAAGTGATCAAATATGGCTCCCAGCCATCATGGATAATCACTACAAGACTGTGGTACTAGTGCCTCACTGCGGGTTTGACTTTTGCTTTTAACTAGCATGGGCACATTTTATGGTTTGAATGGAAAATGTGCATTACTCTGACAGAACATGAAATATAGTTGAAAATGAAATCTTACTTACCCCACTATTCTAAATTGAGTCCAACATGTTGATGTGCAAACATGTGTTTTGTGACAAGGCTTTTTTTTAAACAGAAACCAGGCAGCGTGAGAAGAGAGAAGACATGCAGCAAACAAATTAACCCTAAAAATAAACTGTTTCTATAGTAACTTTCATTAAGGCAGCCATATTGGATTTTGACATCTGGATTAATAAAAACAATAATAATAATAAAAATATTTTACTCTTGGAATTCCATTTTTTAGGGAGCTTCATATAATTTTTTTTCCAACTTCAAAATTTGAACATTTCAACTTCTGAGTAAGAGTGGAACACACTTGAACTGAACCTTTAGTGAAAAGTACAATGCCAAAAACAATTTTAGCTTTAACTTTGATATGAAAAAATGCTTAAGTTTTTTTATTTTTTATTTTTTGTAAATGGAAGACTTAATATTACTCTTGGGTACTTGTTATAAAAATGTTTGAGAAGCTCCAGCTTAGAGGATGCAGGATGCTAAACTAAACTCAATAACAGATTTTTAAACTTCAACCAGATGTCAAATTCAATTGCTCACTAGACTAATGGTGATGTTCCAGACAGCTAACACAGCCTAATGATGGTGGAAACAACTCATTGTGAACTGCTTCTTGCATTTCATTCCATTCTGGTTCCTTCAACCAATAAATGTTCAGTTTCTTTTTCTTAAAATCTCCATTCCAAAAAAAAAAAAAAAAAAGAAATAAAAAGGGAAGAAAAAAGGAGAAAAATTAAAACTGAAAGTACAACCACCCCTGTCCACTAACAGCCACCAGAGAGCATTGATCTGTTGTCCAGGCAACAGCAGCTGCTCACTGGCAGACTGAGAATAAAAGGCAAACTCTGGGGCACAGTTTACAATCAGCTGCTCTTGGGAAAGTTTAGATGCAGCATATTCACCCATTATTTGATTAAGTAAGACTGCTACAGAGAAAGTCAGACTGAGACAAGTCTTTGGATTACCTTCTAATTGAACATGTCCAAACAGAAGTTGGCTCATGAAGTATTTGGCCACCAAATCAGCATCTTTTTAAAGTTTTAAATGAGCGGCAACAGAGCTGGAGCACTGACACAGACACCATAGAAAAGTTACATAATTGTCTCATTGAGGTCTGGAATTGACTTTTTAGCTTCAAGTTCTAAAAGTCATTTAGAAATCACACCTGAACAAAGATCTGAAGAAGAAGAATAAAAAGCATATTACTGAAAGGCATCTGTCTCTTAAAAACTTCTGCTCTTTCTGAAACATTTATTAACCCTTTAACAGCATTTTACCAGCACTGCACTGAGAAGTAGCTGGTACAATGAGCTCAGCTCATACACCATTCCACCAGGTGTTTGCCAACAGCTGCTGGCTAGTCTGAAGGAGCTGCATGTGGGAGTCATGGAATAGGGCTGCTCTGTTAGGTGGAAGCTTAGGAGCTTGAAAACTGCAGCTCTAAGGAGGATCTGCGCCTTAAAAGTGGAGATAGGGTCACTAGGGTGTTGTGCACAGCTGAATGGTTGCCATGGAGATTAAAGGATTTCTCAATCATGCATTAAAGAATCTAGGTATTTTTCTGATGAGGAAATGACATTATAATAACATGATGTAAAACTCAAAAATGTCAATTATCCTTTAACAGGAGCACAAACACAGACGGGCAGCGTTGAGGACAACATGGAACATGCACTCGTACCCATTCTTCTTCTCTGGGTTCTGCTTTTTCACAGCGAGCTCTGGAGGCCCAAGATGGCGGAAACGGCGCTTGCGACAGGGAGCAACATCAGTGATGTCACGGAGGTTCAAAGGGCTCGGAGTAGCAGAATCTGAGGAGAGAATAAGACATGTCAAAAGAAACTTTTCTTTGATTACCTACATTTTATGAGGATACAGATTATGATTAAGCTTGCATGTTGAATCTTAGTAATGATCAGCACTATGGCACCAGCAAATGAAATAAAACTGATTTTTTTTATCCTTTTTTTTTTTTTTTACAGAAACAATACCAATTACCACAACATCAATTTAAGTCATTAGCTACACTTGCCAATAACTTATCTTCATATCTAAGGTTACTTTTCATTAGATACCCATTTTATGTATCTATTTACTTTTACCTATTCAAGGAGTGTAATTAAAATCAGATCTGATTTTGCTTGGAAGACTTGACCCAGATAGAGGTCAAGCAAAAAACAGAGAAAAAAAACTTTTTATTAAAAAACTTTTTTCCACAAAATTGGCATGTTTCCATTAAGATAATTTATTTTCTTAATCTCAATTTGCGCAATTTTATGATTAATGGAAACGGATCTAGTGTTTAAGTAGGTATCATGTACTGAAAATGGCACTCTGCCTCCACCACTTACTTTCTTCCACATGCGGTCAGGTTATGATGCCCGTGTGTCCATTGGTGCTTTCAGCAGTGTGGGCACCAGGACTGGCACTGTATGGTTCAGAAGCCCCATATAAAACCAACTGTGATACCCCTATGAATTCCAATACATTTTAATCAGAAGGAGACTTGACTTCTTCAGAAGTCTGAGCTGCAGCAGTTCAGCTGTTGGATCTCCACCTACATCACTGAGTCATGGCCCCATCACCAGTGTTCCTTTCCTGGCCCACTGTTGACAGAGATTGGGATCACCGCACAAGTGCTGCAGTTTTGGAGAAGCTCTGATTCGTTTGCCTACTTATCACAATCTGGCTCACCAATACGTGCACTGGCAACACAAACACAAAACACCTGTTAGTGGTCACCTCGATTAGAATCAAACTAAATGAAAGCAAAAGACCTTTTCCTCCTTGTTATTACTGGGTGTGAACGTCAGAGTACACAAAATTTTACCTACTCTGATCTGTGCTCATTTTTTCCCCTGGCAGCAGTTTCTACACAAAACAAACTCATTTTCAGACAAAACAAAACCTAACATTTCCCAACACTTCCTTTACCCCTCTCTCCCCCTGCTGACCATGTTAGTTAGAACCATGGCAACAGAAACAACATAAATCCAGCTAGCCTTTCCTCTTAAGATGGAGGAGGAAAGCCAACAGGGACCAGAAAGTTGCCAAAAAGCCTTGATGGATTAAAAAAATAAACCTAACCTGGCTGTGATGTTCTAGTATGTTAAAAAAAAAATGGAGTTGTGCCAACTTTTGTAAAGGCTTTCCACAGCTGTCTGAAAGGTAAATAATGATCCGCACATCGTATTCTCTGGTGATGGCGCACTACTAGTGTCCAGGACAACAGCGAGTAAAAGTCAGGAGGATAAATAATAAAATGTAATGTCAACATTAGCGGCTGCTTGCATTTAAGGCTGTGTGGGGATGTTGGTTCACAGAGGTCCAACTCGATGTATTACCTAACCTCTCGGTGACGTCATGACTGCTACAGTAATGGAGCACAAACATTCGGCTCCAATGACAACAGCAGCCAGAAATATCACAACTAAATATTACAAATCTATGGGTTTTTCATTACACTTCCCATGAAGGTTCTCAGTGATATTGAAGTATATATAGCGTTTTCTGTAAACACCAAAACAAAACATACATCTGCTCACTTCAGACAAAAAAAAAAAAAAAAAAAAAACCCAGAAAACTACAGTAGTTTTCAGAAGACCTGATTAAATGTTGACATACCTACATAAATTAGTCAAAATGGAACTTAAAAACACTACAGTTGGATTTTATTAACCAGGATTATCACGTTTAGACTCAATGAATCATTTGACATCTCTTTCATACAAAAATAAAGGGAATGAAAAGATGTGCTTAGAAGCACAATACTGCTGTGATTAAGACATAAGGAAACCAGACCGACTCTTATCCTCTACAACAATTCATCTCCATGTGCAGCATAATGATGTTTTTAATCTGCAAGATCCAATCTTGGCAGTAGAACCGATTTACAAACTGCTCTCCTATTCTGTGGGATTTTATGTAGTAGACCAACAAAAACTAGTGCATAATTGTAACATGTAGGAAAACAGCATGTTCTTTTTGCAAACAGAACTCTGAAAAAAGTGTGTGTTTGAGTCAAATGGCAAGTACAGCTGGGGAATCCATCAGCTTGCTGACTATTCTTTGAAAGAAAAGGTCAAGCTAAGGTTACGCTTACACAGAGCTGCTCTTCTGTTAAACTATAAGTTTGGTTATGATCCAGCTGCTCGTTTGTACAAAAACAGTGACTGGTGGCATTTTTTGAAACCAGGTCTCAGAGTGAAACTTTTCTGTAACATGGTGGTGTCAAGTACTAAGCAGGTGTAAAAGCTCATATAGAACGAATGGCTCTAGTGTTTGTTCTACGCAGGCATAAGCAGGTAACAACAAAAACAATCGCTAATAGCGAAGGTACTGTGTTGTGCCACTCAACATGTTCAGTTTAACAACTTCTGATAAGTACTATATGCATTACAGGAGTACTTCATTCATGAGCGATGGAGACAAGTCGCCCATAAATAAACTGAAATAAACAAATTGAAGCTATTATAAGACTTGTTTTTTGAGGGCAAAAGCTGTTTAAAATCTGAGCAATGTCAATCATAACCACATAACATCAATTTGAAGTTTGTCATTTTCTCCATAAGGCCCTTGTAACGTCACAAAATCACATTTGTGTACTTTGGAATGATAAGCATTTGATTAACAATAATCTTACCTTTAGATGACGAATGAGAAGTTTCTGCTGACTGCTCTTCCTTCAGCTCTTCGTCAGTGCTGCCTTCATATTCATCATCCTCGCTGTTGTGACCTGCTGTTCGATCCAATTTTGCACAATCCTTGTTTTTCTGTTCATCAGAATTCCTACAACAAAACCACAACATAGTAATAAACCATTTAATTATTTATAGCTCTGTAAGATCTAACATTTCAAACATATGCTAGTCAAAAACATGTATTCAATCCAATAATTCTTTTCTGCCATCTTATAAATGGTCTAGATCCAAAATGGCAACACTACAAACTCCTTCTTCTGAAATAATTACGGGATATAAAATCAAACATAAAACATTTTTTTTTATTTTGTTTTGAATAGGGTCGTAAAAACTTACGTTAAAAAAACATAAAATAACAGAAACTGGAGAGAATATGTATCTTTGGTAATGTCATATTTTCAGTCAGTAGTTTCTCCCTTTTTTAAGTATATAAATTATGGCATGTATGTTATGAAAATATAATCAACACATACGAAGAAAAACTACAAATGTATTTGTTACAAAAAAAAATTGTTCCTTTATTAAAATAAAATATATAAAAAATGTTTTATTTTTTTAAATAAAACATGTTTTATGTTTTATTTAAAAACATAAGTCAGAAATAATTATGACTCATTTCTTTTAAGAAACTTTAAGGGGTTTAAAAATAAGTCAGAGTAAAAACATTGCTTCATATATATAGAATTAAAGACACCTAAAGTTTATTTTTCTTGGTTGTTGATCCAAAGAAAATATCTCTGGAAGTCTAGATGTGATGTGACTTTCATCAAAAAGACTGAGTGTCTCTCTCAGCATGCAGAGCTAATGGAAAGTCTGGTTAATGACAGCCCGGCACCTCGTTTCCTGCAGCTTTGTGACAGATTCCTGCAGACTGCGAATCTTTGTTTTCTTCTCATTGAGGAGCAGGACGAACCGAGAGTACAACTCTGCCTTCAGGGTCTCTATGCTTTCAGCGTAGTGCTTCAGGCTGAAACATACACCAACATAGGTCACATATACATCAGACATGGAGCAGCAACCTAACACAACTGCTATGTGATGGGTGACAGAGACAAAGGGCACAGAGGAATTTCACTTTAGAGAAAGACACGTTAGTTATATTTTTATACATTTTCTGTGCTACTTAAGTGGTACTGGCATATGCGCAACATTACTAATGAAGGCACATAAAATGTTAGAGAAGTGTGGACATTCAATTATTGTGTCATTGTGATCTCAAGTTGTTCAATAGTAGTAAAACAGTCTTGGTGCATGGTTTGCAGATTTACAAGTAGTAGTTGCCATGCTCCAAGATTATTAAAACATCCCTAGGACTTTATACGAGTCAATAAATTATAACCTGGGTCAGCTGTAATAAGGGGAGAGCAGCCATTTAATGCGTCAGATCTGGGGAAGCTAGCTGGCTGCTGACTACTCAGTTTGGTTAATCCATGGAAGGATTAACCTTCCATGGATTAATGTGGTTAATCCATGGAAGGATTAACCACATCTGGGATGGAACACTCAGATGTAGGCCGTTAGAAATCCAGACTGGTCTTCTCCAATAAACCAGCCTGGATTTATCAGAGAAGTGGTCGATATTCTCCAGATAATGGATTTCCGCACCCCTAGGGTGGAGAGGCGGTTAAATGTTAACCTTACAGAATGGGTAGTTAGTTAGCTGGGAGAGGCTTAGCACTTCAAATAAAAAATATTGGTGACCTCTCAGTGAAGGGATTTAGATTGGAAGAGTTCAGGATGTCACCGGGACACGTTACTATGAAATCTAATCTTTGCTGCCTGGATATCGAGCTGTCATGTGTCTGTGTACAACAATAGTGTCTTCAGTCAGAGGCATCAACAGATTGTTGCAAGACAGACTGCTATCTGAGATACTTCCTGCCCACAGCATCACCAATAATTGACGACTCTTTGATTATACTCGGATGGATGGATATGAGTTACAACAACATTATTTTGGGATGAACAATGTTCTTTTGAACTGAATTAAAGTCTCAAGTCAAAGTGAAACCAAAGGAAAAATAAAAATTGTGATACATTGCTTGTGAAAGTGGGAGGTTGGCAAAGGAAAGCAAAAGTTCATTGGTTATAACTATAAGCTTAAAGAATAAGACCGTTATTCTGTCTTATTCTTTAAGACCTGGATAAATCTACTTGGAAATATATTGCAACAATGACCTGCTGCATTAGCTAATACGCATGCTAATGCAGCTTTCAGACTTTTAGTTTCCAAACTCTTAATCCAAACATATGGAATAGGATCAGGTTTAAGCCATCTAACCTCTCCAGTACAGATTCAAATAGGCTTTGTTGCAAACAATGAATCATATTTTCCGACACTGATCATGAGCTTCAAATGAAAAATGATAAGACCAAAGCTGAAATATTGACAGGTCAATGCTGTGTTGCCAAGGAAGCATATTTTCTTTAAACATTTTGAAGAACAGCTTAAGATACAGACCTAGTGAATGTTAAACATTAGCTGAACACCATGACAGTCGTCATGAATGAGCTAAAAAAACAAAAGAAGAAAAAGAATGCTTTAGAATTTTAAAAGTTTGTTGACGTTTTCTTGGGTTCTACTGATACTAATTCGGAATTTATCCAACTTCCCTGCCAACTTCAGCCTTCCAGGAGCAGAACTTATCTGTCTGCAGTGTTTTATATGCGCTAAATGTGTGTTTACTTTTCAGTGATGTTTTGGTGTTCCTGCATCAGCCTCTGGTTCTCCTCCTTCAGTTTGTGGTTATGTTGCTGCAGTTCGTTTCCTTGCTGCAGTGTGTGTATCAGCACCTCTCTCACTGCCTCAGCTGGCTCCTTGACAGCATCCAGAGAGACCGAGCCAAGTTTGAACTGAGGGAGACAAATTTCACACCATTTAGTTTATTTTGTTTGTAAGGAAGTCAATAAGGCTCATTTCCATTCACAAAGATCTGTTTTTAAATAAATGAGTATCAGATTAAATTCAAATGATGACACTGTCATTTTATAACATTCAAAACCTGCCAATGCATGCGTTGGGATGTGCTTCTCTAGTCTGTAGTTTTTTGTCCATTCACAGATTAGACAAAGAAAACTATGATTTCTTTCCTTTCTCTAACCTTTATTTAAATTGGGAACCATTAACTGGCCACCTAATCACATTAAAATAGATTTACACCATTTGCTTTTAGCAGCTGAGATCAATTAGAACAGGAATTATGGCCCAACTTCCTAACTATGGCTGAACTCACAGCACAAAATAAGATGATATTACTGTGTTTAGCTGCTTGTACTCTGTTTAATAGAGTTAGATATAGTGTTTATTCTACTTGCCAATAAGTTATTTTCTTGTCATTATGGTATTTTTTATTATTAGCAGATAAAAGCCACCCTTGTATAGTGGTGTGGTAACAGTGACAGACGTGTCTCTGCAGCAGCTAACTTAAAACCAATAAACATGCTTCTGTCAGATCCACTGACCATTTTGCAATCAAGTCCAAACCTAAACCTGTAAACAGATGATGGTTGTAATTACTAATGTCTGCCTGAATGCAGTAAATCAACTTTGATGCAAATGAGTAAAGAATTCATTTTTAGTATAAATTATGAGAAACATCAATTATTTTGACATTCCTGATCAGGATTTGTACTGCAGAATACTGGGGGGGGGAAAATTCACGTTTTAATAACCCTGAAATATATGTTGCGGCATGAAAAAAAAAATACAGGGATTTTCAACAGATGACTTGAATAATGCATCAAGTCTGCCGCAAAATTCACTGATCATAAAACCTTTTCTCAATATTACAAGTATAGTTTTTTGTGACTGCATCTGCATCTGCTGGTGCGAGACCAAATATTACATTAACATGAAAATCCAAGTTCATAACAACTTGAATATATTATCCAACAATTACTGCATTCCAAACAAACCTCTGTGATATAAATATTTCATACACCGATATTGTGATGACTATTTAGCCACAATATATTTTTCAGACCTAATTAGCATCACAATATTCAGCAATAACATTGCAAATACATATTTTGCTGCTATATTGCAGCCCAGTTGTTTAAAGTATAAATAATTCTTATTTTGGAAATGCAGAGTTATTATGGAGATTTATGTGCTTGTTACATGAAAGTGACTGTAATATCAAAAGCAAGATAACAACTCAAGGTGGACATTACATAGACTTTAGGGTCAGTCAAATTATTTTAAAGGACAAATAATATTTGAAGGTGAAGCTCATAACTTTTTATTTTTACAGGTTAGAAAGCTGCCCATCCCTCCACATCACAAATGATTAGGAAGAGAAGTTAAAGAAAGTAAGCGCCAAGAATGAAGGAAGGGAGGCCAGAATGGGATTTTACCAAAGTACTCCTCTGAAGGAAAGTCCTCACACTACTTGCATAACTTAAAGGCACATAAGAGATCATCTTTTTTGTTTGCGTTTTAGAGGAAGGAAATTCTCATCTGACTATAAAGTTCTGCTAAACTGTCAGTTTAATTGTCTCCGTTTCTGCAAACAATGATTCATTTCTTCCTTTGGAGCAACATATTTCCATTCTGTCACAACAAGGACTTTTTGCAGTTTCAGCATAAAGGAGGACGTATGCACAGCTGACCCTTAAACAGGATTTATTCAGAGAATTGTGAAAATGTTTTACAAACTAATACTTATGTACAGGATTTGATGAGCAGAGCAACTTAAGTAATATTAAGTTTTATTTATATTTGTTGAGGGAAGAAAATAATATTAAAGCAAGACTATTGAAAATTACATCAAATAATTTGTTTTTCAGTCACACAGTAAGACATTACGTTAACCTGTCAAATGGATTTCCTGTTAAGGCTGCACCATGTAATTTTGTTAAACTCGTCTTTATTTGTGAATACACAACATGCTTAAAAAGTAAGTAGCGCTCACGGATATGTCCTTCTGCATCTTCTCATATGTCAGAGTCACAGTGCGGCTACTGGTGGGTGGGTGTGGCTTCAGGGTGAAGCAGTAGGAGGCCGAGGGCTCTGGCTCTGTTAGAGCCTCCTGGAGGTCCTGGATGTACTTCTCTTTCGCCATCTCCAGTTCCTCTGCCTCTTCATTCACCACCGCCTCACTCACTGCACACATACTGATGTTTTTAGTGGTATAAAATGGTTATCTGCATATAAAATGCTTTTCTTTTTATAAGCTTCCTTCATACAGTCAGACAATAACTAAGTGCATGATTGAGCAGCCTGTAGAACAATCTTTAACAGCCACAGCACTGAGTTATTGTTTTCTGTATGACTTTATGTATGAAGAATTTTGGCTCACTCTTCTTTGGAGGGTTGCTTCAGTGAATTGAGGTTTGCACACATTAGTTCCTGCACAGCTCCCTTAAGGTTCCTTCCACAGCATTTCAATAAAGCTGAGGTCTGGACTTATTCTGTGATTTTACAACACCTTTATCCCTCCTTTTTGACATTCTGCTGCAGACTGGCTACTGGGGGTGGGATCATTATCCCGATCATAATTCAGCTTCTGCCAACATTAGGCTTCTGAATAGATAGCTTCACATTTAACTAGAGTATTTTATAATAAATGCATTCTTGACAAACACGCTGTTATGCATTACAGTAATACATCACTATGATGGTTTCATCTGCCAAAGAAAACTTGAATTTCATTTAGATGCAACATTATACATCTAAACCTTGAGTTTTGAAGAGAAAGGCGTTCTCCTGGCAATCCTTCCCAGCATGCCATAATTCTTCAGGCTTGTCCCCATTTTAGGGTGTAGAACATTTAACATGCTAAGTGAGGCCTGAAGAATCAGTTAGCATTGTATTAACACACATTTATGCTCAAGACCAACAAGCTGCCAACAATTCTATTTTTATAGAGCTTTTCACACCACTAATGATCAATTATTAGTGCTTTAAATAGCAGAACAAGGAACCTATGATTCCTTTAATTTATTGTTGCTACACCAACTCCAATCGTTTACTTTGTTTTTATTGGCACAGAAAACTTAGTCATCTGAGATTTCTAGAGTTGGTAAAGTTTATGAAAATACATTAAATCATGTCTTAAAGGCTAAACCTTTAAGACTGGAGGAGACTCAACTAGCACCTGTAAAACCACCAGGACTGAAATGATCTTTACAAAGACCTCCAGGAAGTCTTTGTAAGTGATTCACTGAGAATCACTTACAACTGACCCTCCAATTTTTATCGATGGAGGCAGTGATGTTCAAATCAAACACAGGTGAAATGGGAATAGTTAAATAACTTAAGCAAAAAATCTGTTGTTTAACATCTTCAATGAATTATCACAAAGGATGACTTTTACCCTTTCCTCTCCATGCCTTGTGTCCATCAGTCAAAAGCAACTTGAAGCCGAAGCCTAAGCCCCGCCCCTCCCAGTCCACCCGTAGAAAGTAGGAAAAGTCAGCCTGAGAAGAGAGGTGGATTTCACGCACTGATGTGTTCATCCCTGAAGAAACACAAAGAAATACATGAAGAGGTCAACCAACCTACAGCATAGTACTCTGGTACAGCTTGTTGTAAAGAACAAGTAGGTGTTCTAACTTTTTAACTATTAATTTAGGAAATAAGCAAATTAATAAATACTATTAGAACCTCCAAAATTGCCCTAAAATTGATTGCACAGCTACAAAATTCTAAATCATATTTTAAGCATGAATAAATTTTGAATAAATTGTCCACAATATGTTTTTTTTTATTATTATTATTTTACAATGTATATTTTCACATATGATTGGAATATCACTTGCCATCCCTGGAAGAAATATTAGGTTTTTCTCTCTTCTCAAAACCCATCAACATGGATGTGGAATAATAGTAGTTAGTGATCCACAACATCATGTTACCTGTAAAGCCCAATGAGACTGAATGACACGCAGACAATATCTTTACTGTATCATTATGCAAAATGTTGCCTCATGACACTGTCCACACACATCTATTCTTCCTGAGAAGTCTCCAATTTTATGCATTTTCTTTAGAAAAAAAAAGCAATTACTGTTACATTTGACAATACAATCTACCATCATCCCTGGTGCATAGTGGTACAAGTTTTAGCTTTGCTGCCTTTCAGCAATTTTGCTGTAACTTTTTTTCTGAAATCACTTTATTATTACAGTGTAAAACAAGCTCGTAATGGCTTGTAAGAAGAAGTTATTCATCTGAGCTAAAAATAATATGGACAGGAGCACATGCATGGTCCAAGTGGCACTTATACATTCACTTAGAGAAGTATGTCAAGCCTTTTTAGTTGTTTCAGGTCATGAAACAAAGCTGCATCTTTGAACCATTTTGCCCCATCATTCTGCATTCAAGTTATACTGAAAGAAAGGGGATGGAGGAAATATTCTGTCACAGTTTTTAACTGCAAAGTCGTATAAATAAAATGCAATGAGTGTTTTTGTCTAAGACAATTTCACCTTCCTGTTTTTTATTGTTTTATTTTTTTTACCATTACTGCAGGTATTTGACTGCAATAGGAACTTGAAAGACAAACAAAATAAATAAAAAAAATTCTACCAGTAAAAAGTGACTGCAATTACAAGCATTGCCTAAATACAATGTTCTTCTGGCAAAAAAAAATTTCTGTTGGAAACTATAAGATGGAATTTATTAAAATGAAGAGAGCTGGAGAAACCAACATAATGCTTTTCAACGTCATATTACAAATCTGCTCATTAGAGAATAACGCCAGGAGGCATCGAGTATGACGCCATGACATCTATACCAACATGTCTGGTGAATTCCATGAAAATGTACTTTATTTTAGATGCAATGAAAAGTCACAGTATACCCTCCCAATATGGCGGCGTCTTTGACGTACGAAAGTGTGTCGTTATTCTTCTGCCTATTAATTGTGCCAGTTGAAAACCAAAATAACGGTAAACCCTCCTGATACATAAAATGTTATAACTGAAAGATGACTTCATTAATATTCAGCCTGTATGATAGTAAGCTGCATAAATGTAGGTGTTAGCAGTTAGCTGGTCAGAGCTAAAAGATGGTGGAGCTGTTTGTAAACACAGAGCGGCTCGCGCTAACACGTCAACAGAAGCGCGAGGAAAAGTTCGTTACTGCTTCGAAAACACATTCGTTCTTGTCTTACCTCAAGAGGAACAGTTACGGTCTGGCGGCTGAGTTTAGAAGAAAACCTGATGTTTCACTTGTCTGAAACAACCGCTGACTGAAAACGTGAAGTCAGTGTCACTAGAAGCCACACAAAGCAAGGTTTATATTACGTCATCAATAAGCGACAATACGGAATAACGTAATGTAAGTTTTTCAGTTTGAAATGGGCTCTTTGCACCTACGGCGTTGACGTCACATCTCCAGGAGCTAATGCGGCTCAC
>NW_015117435.1:0-1235 GCF_001443285.1 Poecilia latipinna
CTGGAAGTGATGAACAGATCCAAGACCAAATCTTATATAGTGTTTCTGCCAGGCTGCCAAACAGGAACGAGCTCCTTCCATGTCTGCATTATGCACACAAACATGACTGAATAAATATATTAAATAACCAATATTCATTCCAGATGTAGTATTATGTTACTTTTCTCAGAACTATCATCTAGCCTGGGCGTTGTTTCAGTTCTGTGTAATTTGCTTAGAAAGCAATCTAACTGATCATTCTTCTCTTTCTAATTTCAAATTAAGTTTCCACCTAAATATGCAATCTGAATCTGTTATTTATATCAAGCTAACACATCAGTAGCAGATGCTATTAGAAATGCTGTGTACTTATGTCACCTTAAGCCTGAACACAGAACATGTGCTTTTTATTCATTCAGCAAACACATCATGTTAGTCATTAGTTACTGCACGTTTCCATCTATGTTTTTATGCACATTTCAAAGTATTATAGTAGAAACAGTCGAAATTTGAAATAATTTCCTCAATTTTGTAAAAAGTTAGTACCACTAACTGAGGTGGTTTTGGTTTTTCTGACAGAGTTAATGCACTAAAGTGGAGATGGAAACACATTTGCTGAATAAATTCTGACATAGGAAACTTTCTCATCCACTGACTTTCTCTATTTCTCTGAGATGTTCAGCCCATGATAGTTTGCAGCCTCTACTTCCTGTTTTTTACATTCATACGGATCTTTGACATCTGACGAAATTATGCTCTGCTTAGCCTGATTGAGTCGATTCAAACCAGTAGATGGAAACTTTCATAATTTGCATTTTTTCTGTGACATTTCAAATGTTTGCTTAACATTCACACTTACAGTTGATAGAAACATAGCTAATGTGATTATGCTGTAGAAACAGATGATAAAATCATCTATTGTACAATTTATATCAAGATTTTATTATAGTTTTGTACTGTACACTTTTTAAAATTGAGAAGTAAACTCACCGGCCACTTTATTAGGTACACCTGTCCAACTGCTCATTAATGCAAATGTTGAATCAGGCCTGTAGTCACAGCCAAGACGATCTGCTGCAGTTAAAGCCGGGCATCAGAACGAGGAAGAAAGATGATTTAAGTGACTTTGAACGTGGCATGGTTGTTGGTGTCAGACGAGCTGGTCTGAGTTTTTCACAAACTGATGATCTGCTGGGATTTTCACTCATAGCCATCTCTAGGGTTTACAGAGAACGGTCAGAAAAAGAGAAAATATC
>NW_015117435.1:4686-7463 GCF_001443285.1 Poecilia latipinna
AAGTTTGTAGATTTTTTAAAAGTTGTAGTTTTAATAAAACCTGCAGTTTGATTGGGTAGAAAATCAGCTTCAGGTGACAAAACAAGCTGCCAGGCAAGGAAAAATGCATGGTTACTCTCCTCATCAGATATCAGGTAAACAGCTAAAATAATTGTTTACTGTTCTTCACTACTCCCATTAAACGCTCCACCACTGTCTGTTCCTGTTTGTTAGTGCAGCCTGTGGGTTGCTGGTGTCTCTAGTGGGCATTGGGGCCAGGCAGGTAGACCCTGGAAAGGTCACCAGTCCATCACAGGACAACACAAACACACAGGACATGAAACCATCCACGCTCATAGACACATAGGCACAGTTTCGAGTGACCTTTTGACCTAACATTCATATTTAGATGGCCAGGATACCCAGAGAGAACAAACCAATCCCATCATCTACTCTACTGTGCTGCCCACCAAGAAACACAAACAGATAAAAAAATAAAAACATGTTCAGTTGATAAAATTTAGTTTAAATTTGCTTAATAATCTGGTCTTAGGTGAGAAAACCCTGTCTAAGATACAATCAGAATACAAATGAAGAACTGTCATTTTGTGTTTCTTCACTTTCTATTACAAATTGCTAAGTCATCCTTACTAAGGTCTACGCTATGTGGTATCTAAACATGNTGGTTTCTTGAAGAATCAGTTCACTGAACTCGACTGGCCTCCACAGTCACCAGATCTCAGTCCAGTAGAAACCTTTGGTGGTGGAACCGGATATTCACATCATGGATGTGCAGCTGACCAATCTGTACTAGAGCAGAAGTCCAAACTGGTGTTTCTGGTACTATAAAACCGCTCCATGACATCAATGGGGTCCGGATACATCATATGGGAACCCAAATTATATCCATTTTTTAGACCCTGTTTTCATTTCATCTGGTAATTTTGTTAAAATATGCAAAATCAGCTAAATTATTACTGCTAATTCACTCAATTATGGGAAAACATTAGAAATTGCTCTATAACTTTTCTTTGAGTGTGATGATGCAATAATGAAACGGTGGCAACATTTTCAGTCAAGCATGAAGCTGAATAAGGATGTTTGCTCTGAGGCGTCAACAGCCGCATGAAAACTAGTAATGTTGAACCAGAGGCTGAAGGGCAGGGACGCTTCGTTCATGTATCTGGTTACTGACGTCTCAGTTTCCAGTCATCACATTATTTACATACGAAACTTTCACAGTAAACAGCTTGGAGTAAGAATAAGAATATCTTTATTAGTCACTCAGGAGGGAAACTGACATTTCAGTAAAACCCGTCCAAAAAAAGAACATAAAACAAACAACATAAGACGTAAGTCGACGTGTGCCTGAGGCTGCGGTTCAGATTAAACAGATAAAAATAAAAGGGCCAGCCGTGACCAACAGGAAGAACTAAGCTGTAATAATAGTCAGCATTGATATTTTCCTCTGCAGGAATCAATAAGGATGTTTGTTTAGGTGATGATTAGCACACTTTTTGGTTAAAGAGTATGTTGGTCATATTCTGTTTATTCTATCTGAAATAAAGGAGAAAAGACTCATGAACTGGACGTAATGTTAAAAATACACTTAAAAACATTTATTCTTAAATAATAACTTGACAAACTGAATGATAATCCCTATTTTAAATTAAATGGATTAGTAACATGGAAATGTTTCTCATGAAATAATTCTCAAAACCTTCAGTGGATTATTGGACATAAAATACGGACATTTCAGCTCACAATAAACTACATGAAACTAATCCAAATAAAAGTGTCTTGTGATGCAATCATCAGTTAAAACACATGTAACTGAATAAGGGAGTCCTCAGAGATGAGTGTTTGGACTGCAAACATGAAACTGAATCAGGGAGTTGTCACAGAGGACTGTCTAATTCCAGAAAAGCAAATAATAATCAAACAGAGTTGGTTTGTCCTCTGGCACCATGAGTCAGCAGCAACTGGTAATAATTTTAAATAAAACTTTTCCTCTGCATGTTAGAGAGAAAGAAAAACAGCTTTGGAGAACATTTATTTTCAAGCAAGCAACAACTCAAAGCATTCAGCTAAACTACACAGAAATAGTTTGAATACTGAGGAATGGCCCAGTCAAAGACCAAGCCTCAGTCTGAAATGTTGCCTTTGCTCCTTCAACTCTGAACATCTTATGTTTATATGCAGAAACAATGAAGTCTTAAACTTATTGTGATGTTAACAGTTAATGGAACCTTTCTGATAAGAGCAAAATGTAATGTTTACATCAGTGTTGGTGAGCATAGCATCCAAAATCCCCCCCAAAAAAATAAAATACAGAAAGAATATATTTTTCAGATAATTTATCAAAGTAATCTTAAAACAAATACAATATGCATACTTGTGTGACTAATTAGGTGAGTATATGCATTTGTTTATTCATTCAAAGTAAGGAAAGTAAATTCTTTTTTACCTTCTCACAGAAAAGATCTTCATATATGGGACTTAATTGGTTGAGATTTGTAGATGTTTGTAAATTGTAGCTTTAATGAGAACTGCAGATATTAGGGAAATGTTTAACTTCAGGTGATAAAACATGCTGCCATAAAGGGAAACATGCAGATATCAGGCAAACATCTAAAATAAATGTTTATAGTTATTCACTTGTCTACCTGCCTCTACATGTTGTTCCATGAACATTAACTGAAAGTGTAGCGACTAAGGCCTATTTTCTTGTGACGAATTCCTTTATTTCTCACAATCCTAATGGAAACTGGTTGGATGCCTAGCTCTGTTTCTTCTCC
>NW_015117435.1:11836-13750 GCF_001443285.1 Poecilia latipinna
TTTCTGTCTGGTTTTAGAGCCCATCACTGCACTGACAGCAGTAAAAGTCATTAATGATTCTCTGATGACCTAAGATATTGGACTTGTGTCTCTACTTGTCCTGTTAGATCTCAGTTCTGCTTCTGGTCCAGTGGATCACAATATTCTTTTGAACAGGCTGAAGAAGCTGCAGGAAGTTTGAGCTGTCTGTGTTGAAGTCTGATACACTGAATGATTTGGAGAAACTTTGTGGGATTGTTGGTTTGTCATTCTGGCTGAAAGCTGAATGCTGTTGATCTTCATTGTCCTGGTGAATCGTCCATTTTGCTGACAGGTCTCTGAGATTTTCAGCTTCTTGTTCGTCCTTCCTTCAGTGATCTCCATCTCATCATTCACACCTGAAGCTCAGCTCATGCTGGTACTAGTTGCTACTCTTATGTCTGATTAGATCTTTGCCAGTGATCTTTTCACTGAGCTTCAGATATAGAAAAGGAATGGAGTATTTAGCAACACTAAAGCCCTTCATGGATAGTCCAAGTTTAGCTTCCAAAAATCTAAAATATAATGGAAAGCCAAACATTTGATCATAACATTTTAATTTAGTAGCGATATATAAAACCTAAACACATTTTTACATGAAATGACATGGCACAATTACTGGCACCCTCTGCTGTTCATACCTTGTACTGCACCCTCCTGGAAAAAGGACACCCAGTCTTGTCTTATAACATTTCTCTAGTTTTAAACATAGATGAACTATTTAGGCTTTATCTTCATACAATCTCTTCTGGCTCACATCTGAGTATTTCCTGGACTGCAGGTTAAATCCTGACCTCGATGTCTCAGACGGGATTTTCTTCGTCAATAAAGGAAATCAAGGAATGCCTGGATTTATACAGTGATTAAATTACAAACAGGTGAACGATTCAATGTTTTTGCTAGCTTTTTGTAGCACTTGAATTTATTTAGGATTTAGATGGTTCAACATAAATGCACACTACATATAAATCCAATAGATTCCTGGCATCCACTGGGATTAGAGACCAGAGTCGGCCATGAGCTCAGATCCACACGTTTGAGATCTCCTCTAAAAATGTTTTTAGCTGCCATTTTAATAGTTCAAATGCCACATATGCCTTAATATGCATTTTAACTCTGCATTACTTTTTTTCCCAACTTTCAAATAATCAAAGCAAGATTTTTTTTAAACTTATTTATATATGTTTCAAATGACCTGTAGGAGTAAAATATAATTCTTTAACATATTAACTAAACATAAAGAAAGTTATCCTGTATTTAGTCTCTCAGAGAGAATGAAACCAAAAAAGAGAGAAAATAAATAACATAAATGTGTGTATAGATACATATACATCTATGATTAAAGACGATAAAAAGGTAGTAAGGGGCAGTTTCCTCCATCACACACTGACGTGTGTAGAACCACTAAACTGGGCACAAGCTACCAATAGTCTTTGAAAAGTTTTACCAATTCAGCCAATGAAGACCAGTTCTCTGTGAACTTTTCATAGCATCTCATTTTGCTGTACCTTATTTTTTCTAACTGCAGCATGAATAGCATCTCTTTAATCCAGCTGTCAGAAGCAAGTGGGGTCTGTTTGACTTCCACATAGCAAAGAATATGAAAAGTTCTTTGTTATAATGTGATATTTAAATTTTCACAACTACTGCAGGATACTATCAAGACAGAACAACACAAAGTCAGAATAAACCACACATTGTCTTGTTTTGATTGCTCAAATTTTTATTCTTGCTAAGCCAAAGAACAGAAGAAAGTTTTGCTCAGATGATCTTTTATTATAACTCATTCAGTCTGATTTTATTACAGAGAGACAATCCAGCTGCTGTTTGCTTGTCGCTTCATTCATTAGGTTGCATTAAAGAGAGAAATGATATGAAGAAAAGAAGCAGAAATAT
>NW_015117435.1:16988-22599 GCF_001443285.1 Poecilia latipinna
CAATCCAGCTGCTGTTTGCTTGTCGCTTCATTCATTAGGTTGCATTAAAGAGAGAAATGATATGAAGAAAAGAAGCAGAAATATATTTTTTGTTTTTTTATGAAGGTGCAGAAAGGCAGGTAAACAGAAACTCCTAGCATTCATCCTCCACTGGTTCTGTTTTACACATCAGGCCTCTTGGGAACCTCAGCGTGGACAGGATTTCTTGACGCAGACAGAAGGCTTCTTGGCAGAACACTCTGTGTCATCCCAACACTTGCCGGCTAGGAGCAACACAACAGATCAGTCGAGCATCATATATAGAAAACGCTAAATGACCTAACACTATATCATAAAAATGTTTGGAAAGGATGATGAACTAAAGCTTTTAGCCACAAAAAATTAAAATGAGGTCCTGTTGTTAATGCAGTAAATGTACGGTTGAAACCAGATATTTAAAAACATATTTTTTACACTGTCAGAAGTTTATTAAGTCCAAACTTCTCTTGCCTTTTGGTCAGTTAGAACAAGAACAAAATTATTTCTATTTGCTAAAGACCAGAGAACTTATTGAGAACATTTTTCTTCCAATTCAGAAGTTTAAGTACACCTGGTCATTATCAGGAATATCTGTCCTAAGCTGAATGACTTGGGTAAAATGTAAACTTCTGGTATCACTGTATTTACCTCAACTGAAAAGTTTACATGCAGAGTATAGGCGCTTTTCCACTAGACCGAATTTAACCGGTTTGGTCTCAGTCTGCCTCGGCCAGATCCATTTTCCATCAGCAAACCCGGCGTGTACTAGCAGCATTGAGCAGGGTAGGCACTGAAACTGTTTGACATCTGACCACAATCGTTGATTGGCTCATGATTTATATCACTGAAAACAGCATTCAGCATTTACCCATGAACATGCAGTCTGCTATCAGAGAGCTGCCCAGTACGTAGTACTTTAAATACACATGTGGTAACTTTTGCAGAAGAATGACTCTGAAATACGGACAGTGATAAAGAAGAGAGAAGCAGAGCAGCTGCTTTCTGACGGAGCTGCTGTTTTCTGCTGACAGTGTGAAACACCAGAACTACATAGTATTAACTTGTGATGTGAATTTTATTTTTCTTTTGGATTAGAAAATAATAATAAAGTTTATGTGTTGCTATTGGTTTACACCTTTTGACTGCCTAAATCTAAAATGTTGGACATTAAAAAATACAAAGTGCCAGAATGTAATTATATTTTTATGCATAGCAAAATAATCAGCTGATCTGAGCCTTTATCTTTATGTTTGTGCCAGTAATGAATTTCCATGAGACAAAATTAAATAGCTGGGTTTATTTTAGTCCATCAGAACCAGAACCTTCATTGCTGAGTGCTGCTGTGCACTCCTGCCCACAATAGTGAGGAGCAGAGTATATAATGGAAAAGCTCAGTCTGGTGTAGAACCGAACCGCACTTTAACCGGCTAGAGAGAAACTTCATTCATGTTGCTAACTAAAAAGAAAACAAACAAAAAAACAGACGTATGATATTTCCTTTTACCTGAATAGTTCATCTGTAAACACTCCTGTTTCCGTGTCAAATTATCAGGCTGTTTGGGACACCAGTTTGTGAACCGCAAAGCACTTCCATCGCTCCACAACCATGTTCTGTCCTGAAAGACAGTGTTCAGTAGATGACATTTAGGTGTTTTACAAAATGCATAAAATAAATTTAAATAAAATGAAGCAGACTGGCAAAAATACCTCCTGTGCATCAGAGCCTCCAATCCATGTTTCCCTGGTCTCGTAACCTGCTGCAAGTATCAGACCCTGAATCTGACGGTACTCTTTAATGTTGCGAACTGAAGCAAGGTTTGCCCCCATGGACAGACAGTTTTTCTACAGATAAAAACATAAAATTATCTGAAGAAGTAGCGGGGCTTTAATTAAAAGTGGTGAAATAAAAGAGAGCAATAGAAAATAGAACATTGTTGTTGGAAATCACCTCGGCTTTAGCCCAAGTCATGGGTTTAGCAACAAAGATGAAGCAGCGACCGTTGATTTGACTCCAGTGACAAGGACAAGAAAAAGATTTCTTGTGCAAGACGATGCGTTCTGATGACAAACAAATGGAGATTTTCAGTCAAGAGGTACATGTCAGGCTGCATCAATCGCAATCTTTAAAAAGCCTGACTGGTTGATTCTGGCTAACTGATTTTTTTTTCATTTGTCATTCAAATATTGCTAAATATAGTAAAAAGGTCTCAGAGTTGGCAACAGATGAGTGCCTGTTTTTAAATGCAAACAGTAGGGTGACCATTGTTTACTGCAAATGCACAGACATGACCTGCTAAACGGGTCTGTCAGTCAAACCTCTTTCACGGCAGAGCAGAAGAGGACAGTGGTTGATCTTTAGCCCTGAGCTGAGGTGGATAAGAGAGGTGGATAAGATCGGTTCCATCTGTAAAAATCAATAGATCAAAGATCTCCCATAATTAAGGAAATCGGGGCAGCTTTATTGACTGGCTGATTTATCAGTGACCCCTCGTGTAAATGGTGTTAGTCTTAATGATGCAACATTTATTAAAACAGATAAATCCCTCAATGACGAGAAATAACCCAGTTACACTTGTGCAGACCAAAAGCATGATGTGTGTACTTTGCAAGGAGTAGTGAAGACATGAAGTTAATAAATATATTAAATATTCTGAAGAAAGGGTACGTGTTATGTTTTAGTAAAGTATACTACAAGAAGATGTTCCAAACATTCACACTTACACCCACTAGTCTTTATGAGCACAATAATAGTTGTGACTATTTTAAACAGGGGTTAGTGTTTTAAACTGTTTTTATCTCTGTTTTAGTCAGTTTATGGTGAGTTTGTATTTAACAAATACTCACTGTCACCACTGGTCAGAGCCACCATGGAGAAAACGAGGAGGAACACAGCCAACAACTTCATGATGGAGATGATGCAGAGTTACAATCTGAAGATGAAACAAAAATAAATTATACATGTTAAAAAAAATTCAAACAGTGTTGGTAAAAAAAAAAAAAGATGAGTATAAATTTGATCAGCAAACCTGATGAAGAATGATCTGTCTTCTCAACCAGCACCTTCAGCCTTCTCTGCAGAATCACCGGATACTTATAGAGCTTCTGATCTTGCCCCAGAAAGGGGAAATGACACAGATAGAAATTCAACAAAACTGCACCCTTTGAACAGATCTAGTTCACACCTTGCCTCATCATTCACCATTGACCAAAACCACACCTTGTCTTTGTGTTTGTCATGGTTGTGACAGTTGCAGCATGAAGTGTTTGGCAATGGAGCTACACCAACATTAGCTCAAAGTGTAGCAACTAAAGCCTATACTTTAATGCTACTGGTTGATAACTTCTTGTTGGTAGGTTTTTCACACTTGTTCATACTGACTAGTGTGAACATTTTTCAAAGGTCAGCATGCAAATCTTTGCTTCCACTTGCAATCATAATTGTTACTTATTTTCCGTGCAGTGTCTGTTTATCATTCAATTTCCATTTAGGACACACAAAGCAGATAAAGTTGGACTAAATACAGTTAGTCATTTGCCTATTTGTCATCCACACAACAGAATGACTATAAAGGGAGACTAGAGAGGGGGAAACCTGGACACATATGACCTATGAAGGAGCTACAAGCTTAAGCAGCTCAGATGGGAGAGACTCTGCAGACAAAACGTCAGTTTTTCACCAGTCAGAGCTTTAAGGGAGAGTGGAAATGTTAAGTCACTGTTGAAGAAAATTCGCATCAAGCCTGAGATAAGCCTGAGATAGAGTTTGCCAAATAGCATGTGCGAGAATTTATGATCAAGTAGAAGGAAGTTATTTTCTCCGATGAGACAAAAATGGTGCTTTTTGACCATTAGAAGAGATGTTATGTTTGGTCGACACCAGCCTCTGCATATCACCGCAAACACCTCCACTATAAATTGTGATTGTGGCAGCCATTTGGGGAAGCTTCTCAACGGCAGGCCCTGGAAGGGTTTTAAAGGGAGAAGGTAAAATGAATACAGCAAGGACACAGAAAAATCATACGTGATCATTTGTTCCCATCTGTAAAAGAACTACAGCTTCAGAGAATATGTATTTTCTAGCAAAACAGCAATATGAAGCATCCAGCTAAAACACAGAAATGGTTTGAAGACTAACAAGGTGGATGTTCTGGAGTGGCCTAGTTCAAGAGCAAACCTCCATCCTGTGGAGAAGGTTTGGCAGCATTTTAAACAGAATATCATTCACAAAGCCAAACCTGTTCTGGTAATGAGATGATATTAAATGATTTGGTCCTTCTGGCACTAGATGACTTACTGTAATTAAGGCGACTATGATTTCTGGCCTCTACTAATAAATTCCTAAAGACATGTCAGGTAAAGATGTAACAGTGGAGAACTCACTGTTCGGTGTGTTGCCAATTCTCTTAACTCAGAGTACATGAACCTTTACGCCCCTAATGTTCAACCATACGTTTAAAAGCTTAGGCTAAAACACTGTTTGGGTAGGGAGAAGAAAAATAATTAGAAACATAGCATATGGTCAACTCTGAATGCTAATATAAGTAATATTTTTTGAATAGCCTAGTGAAAGCCTGGACTTGAGTCATACTGACAAGTGTGAACTTAAACAGGCTGTTCATACTTGAAAAACGTCTAATGAAGTTGAATTAAAACATTTTTTTTTTTTCAAATTAGAGTGGAAATAAATTTAATTGTAATAATAAGACTTCAACAAAAGCTTGATCACAGTTTTTGCTTCTCAGAGTGGCACAAGTGTAACTCAATGTTGAGAGCAACTGCTTTTATCACATAGTTCCAGGTTAATAAGAGTGGCTTTTGTAATTTAATAACTTAAATCACAATTTGAAAACTTCAGTTTTTATTTACTCTGCCACCTGTGTTTGTTATAAAACTGTATTTGATTGTTTTAGACATTTAATGAGACAAAGAGCCGAAGCAGAAAAAACTGAGGGTAGAAATGCTTCATCATAGTTCTGTAATCGTCTGTTCGTCGTTGTGCAATTAATGGTTTTAAAACATTTTGCCTTTGCTGTATCTTAATGCACCTTATGTTTATCTGCCAACACAATAAAGTTTTAAACTTAACTGTTGACTGAAGAGTAAAAATGTAATGTCTACATCAGTGTTAGTTGGCATATATGGCTCATAAATTTGTAAGGTCCCAAAATATATTTTTCAGTTAAAATACTGTTTCATTATTGTCCGTTCCTGTTTATTTCTGCAGTCTCTGGGTTGCTGGTGTCTCCAGTGGGCATTGGGGCCAGGCAGGTAGACCCTGGAAAGGTCACCAGTCCATCACAGGACAACACAAACACACAGGACATGAAACCATCCACGCTCATAGACACATAGGCACAGTTTCGAGTGACCTTTTGACCTAACATTCATATTTAGGCGGTCAGAGGAAGCCAGGATACCCAGAGAGAACAAACCAATCCCATCATCTACTCTACTGAGCTGCCCACCAAGAAACACAAAACAATTAAAATAGAATAACTAGCTCATGCTGGTACTAGTTGCTACTCTGATGTCTGATTAGATCTTTGCCAGTGATCTTTTCACTGAGCTTCAGATATAGAAAAGGAATGGAGTA
>NW_015117436.1:0-3292 GCF_001443285.1 Poecilia latipinna
ACCGGTCATGAACATGAAGGAGTCTTTATGAATGTCTGACTGTTGTCATGAAGTGCAATTTGGTAAATAATGAGAAGTTGCTTTAAAAGTTGGATTAAAAGTCCATTAAAAGTGACAACTTTGCATTAAAATGTCATTATTTACAAAATATTGCAAATTTGTCACTTTTAATGGACTTCTAATCCAACTTTTAAAGCAACTTCTCATTAAAAGTGCCATTATTTACCGAATGAGGCTTCATGTTAGTATATTCCTAACAGGTGTTATGTAATGTTTGTGACAGTATCATGTCAGTCTTATGCACACCCCGTCAAATAAAGTCTTGCCCACATTTCTCAAGAATACATTGCAAATATACTATCACAGAATTGTACAAATTGTCAATAAGGTCAAAGTTTACAGACAACATGCTTATGAAAATTTGCACAATAAAACAATACAGAGTATTGAACAGAGTATTGTTTTAATACATTGTCACAATATTCCAGTATTACAAACTGGCATTTCTCCTTCCTAAGAACAGTGAGGATCAATAACAGAACATTCCCATTCACTGCACCACTGCACTTTACAGAAACCTACAAAAGAGAATAAAACAATAGAGCAATTAAACAGAGAAAGTATTTGTATTTTTAAAGAGTGCAGAAAAACGGCAAAGAAAAAAAGTACGACTTACAATTTTAGGATGTTGTGGACTTGCTATATATGTGGCATCATCAGAACTGATGATGATTGGGACCGGATGTCTGGAGTGAAAAAACATTTCTGGGTGACTTCTTTGCCTGTTTATGTTAGAAGTGGAAAAAATAGTCAACAATATGATAGAATCAGTTGATGTTGGCATTAGCTGTTTTAAGTGTGGACTTAAGGGAGATAAACTACCTAAAAAGCATTCCATCCATGATCTGAACACACTGATCCTTTCGGGGTGGTGAAGGGAGTTGGTGGGGCCTGATCTCCAGCAGTCATCAGATGAGAAGGGGGGTTCACCCTGAACAGGTCATGAGTCCAGCACAGGGCCCTGTGATGGACTGGTGAAGAAAATGTATGAAAGAGAAACGGTAGATTAACACGGGGAATAAATCCTGTCCAATTATTTTCAAATTAAATTATGTTTATTAAGCACTTAGTGTTGGAAACACACCAGTTTTTGCTGCTGTTAAAAATGTGGCCAGCTGCTCAGTAAAAGAGAAAAAAAGCCTTACACTATGAAGACAATGTGGAAGACAATATTTTGCGAGTAAAAATGGCGAATTTGAACAGGATCTCTTATCTCCTCCAGCTTTATGGCTGTTCTTGTTTTTATGCCGCTTTTAAAAAAAAAACTGAAAGTGTGCATTACCGCCACCATCTGGTCTGGAGTATGAACTCCTCACGCTGTTCACATCTTAATGTCATACATCTGAAAATGGATTGGGTAAAGACAGCTTCTGTGTTTTAGTTAAAAACTGAAAACAACAGATCATATTCGGAGAGATGTAAAACTGAAGATACCTGCTTAAGTGTTAAGGACAAGCATTGTTTTTGTTGTCGAACCTCACTACATTGTCAATGTTTGATATTTTAAGACATAAACGCATTAATTACTTTGTTGAACAACATTACACCAAGTTCCTCTATAAGGATTTTTTTTATTATTCTTTGCCATTTCAACAAAAATAGTAAAAGATTATTAAGGCACCTACAAAGGCACACTTTATTAGCCTAAATTATACACCAAGATGTAATTTAAAACGTACTGAAATTTTAGTATATTTAATAGTTTACTTTTAAGTAAGCACTTTAAAAGTAAATTATTGACTTAAGTTTTTTTAAACTTAAGTAAATGGTTAAGTTTAAAAAATTTAACTATTTACCCCTTAGAGGAAATGTGAAAAATATTTCACCAAGGACAGAGTATTGTTTAAGTGAAGCTTAAAAAGTTCTATTTTGAGCATATATTTTAAAATTTATGCTCAAACAATTTTGAGCATAAATTTATGCTTACAGATTTTAACAATATCTGTAAAACCATATTGTTTAATACTTGAGCAAATATATATTTTGTTCACTTAAAGTATACTTTAATACATTTCTTAAAAGTGTATTTTGGTACAATTATATTTAAGTGTGTTTAAAGTTATGTCAAAATTGGTACAACCATGCTTTTAGTATACTTTGTATATATTTATAGGTAGTACACTTAATACTTAATATACTTAAAATGTACTTTTACAAATGTAAGTATATTTGAAATGTACTAAAGTATTTTTTTTTCACTAGGGTAGCCTTATATTTATTTATAGTAACTATTTTTAGTGACTTCAGTGAGAAGTCACTAAATATAGAGACAAAATTGGCAATAGCGGGGTGACTATTGTTAACCGTGCACATCCAGACATGACTTGGTGGATGGGTCTGTCGGTCAGTCGTCTCTCAGGGCAGAGAAAAAGGGGACAGTAGTTGATTTTCAGAGGTTTGCAAAGATGAGACCACTGATTTCCCAAAATTAAGTAAATCAGGAGTGATTTATTGGTGCACCCTTACTAAAAAACCTAAAGTAGACCACTCCTTATTCTCATGAGGTCTTGTAAACTTCTGGTAAGGGAGATTGTTTCTGCTTTCAGGTATGAGGTGCGGTAATGGAGAGTTTCAAGACCCGGTTTGATTTCTCCAACCCTCTTGTCCAAGCCCAGGTAAGCTGCAGAGTCTGGATATCAAAATAATTGTATGTATGTATGTATGTATGTATGTATGTATGTATGTATAAACTGGAGTTATACTTTAAGTATACGGCTTTTTATGTAATATAAACATGCTTGATTTGTATATTTTAAGTGTACTATTTTTGTGATTGAATTACATTTAAAATATATTTAGAATGTATTTTAAGTATATGAGCATTACGTATTTTATATATTAGTAGTGTCATTACAGTATCCTCCAATGACACTTTTGGTGTAGTATAATTGCTAATCAAGTACAGTCTTTGGTTACTTAATGTCTTTTTTTATTCTTCTTTGCCACTTTTTACAGTACATGCTTCATATACACTACAGTACTGCAAACATATCAAGCTACCAGTACACAGACGGATCAAGTACAACACACTTTCTTGCTGAAAAAAATTACATTGGGTACTCAATATATTCACAATGCTAATATACTATCACAGAACTGTACAAATTGTCAATATAATAAAAGTTTATAGACAACATGCCTATGAAAACTAGCACAATAAAACAATAGGTACACCTTAGAGGAAATGTGAAAAACTTTTCACCCAAGGACAGAGTAGTGTTTTAATACAATG
>NW_015117436.1:7458-8880 GCF_001443285.1 Poecilia latipinna
GATGTTGTGGACTCGCTATGTATGTGGCATCATCAGAACTAGTGTGATGATGACTGGGGCCGGATGCCTGGGGTGAAAAAACATGTCTGGGTGATTTCTTTGCCTGTTTATGTTAGAAGTAGAAAAAAATAGCTATCAATACCATAAAATCAGTTGATGTTGGCATTAACTATGAAGTTGTTTTAAGTGTGGACTTAAGGGAGACAAACTACCTTAAAAACTTTCCATCCATGATCTGAACACACTGATTCTTTCAAGGTGGTGAGGGGGACTGGTGGTGCCCATCTCCAGCAGTCATCAGATGAGAGGGGGGGGTTCACCCTGAACAGGTCATGAGTCCAGCACAGGGCCCTGAAAGCTAACATTGAATAAAATGAATGAAAGAGAAATGGTAGATTAACAAGGGGAATAAATTCTGTCAAATTATTTTCAATATTTTGACATTTGTTAAGCAATTAGTATTGGAAACACTCCAGTTTTTGCTGTGATAAAAATGTAGCCAGCTGCTCAGTGTAAAAAAAAAAAAATGCCATCAAGACGATGTGGAAGTTCATCTTCAGAACTGGTGTGGTGATCTTTTGGAGCCAAAGCCTCTTCTGAGACAGGAAATGCTGTTAGTACCCTTCGCATATATTTATATATATACTAAGCACTTAATGCTTAGTATACTTAAAATATACTTACATAAATGTAAATATAGGGCTGTATAAATAAATTGATTTGGCGATATATATCGATATTTTCCGCCCTAGGAAAGTATCGATTTTTCATCCGCGAGTATCGATCCGTTAAACAATAGGGGTCCATAGCCTTATAGCTCTTTTTAACATCTATTTTTTTTTTACGGCGTAGCAGCAAGACTCCACCTCCCTCAGTCTCACTTTCAACTCGAGCTTAAAGTGCACATTATAAACTACACACCAGTTTTTAAATTGTGTTAATAGGCCAAGTATAACCGGAGTTATGCTAAAATTAGTAAACCATATTTTTCCGAATGTCAGAGAAATGTCAAAAGCGCCGCCATTCCCCGGCTTTTCCGATTATGTGAGAGGGAATGAGCTTCCAAACGTACAAAACGAAACGAAACATTAGATTCCTGTGTTTTTGGAAATGTAAAATCTTCAATAAATAACAATGGGCTGTATTTTGTTGCTGAGGAACGAAGTAAAGTTGCGCAAGTAACCGTGAAAGAGAAGCGGAACGGAGAAGCGGCGCTAACGGAGCAGCTGCAAAAGCAGTGAAATCGCGAAATTAATGCAAATTTAGACTGGTAGCATTCACTTCGTAATTAGTTTTTAGCTTAGCGGCTTCTGTTCTGTATATAAAGGATTACCTGAAGAATGAACATGGGTTGATATTATCCGAAGCGGGCGCGCAGCATGCAGCGGCGCTGTGTTTTGAGCAGGAAGACGAAGAGGAAAA
>NW_015117436.1:11752-17898 GCF_001443285.1 Poecilia latipinna
GAGAAATGTCAAAAGCGCCGCCATTCCCCGGCTTTTCCGATTATGCGAGAGGGAATGAGCTTCCAAACGTACAAAACGAAACGAAACATTACATTCCTGTGTTTTTGGAAATGTAAAATCTTCAATAAATAACAATGGGCTGTATTTTGTTGCTGAGGAACGAAGTAAAGTTGCGCAAGTAACCGTGAAAGAGAAGCGGAACGGAGAAGCGGCGCTAACGGAGCAGCTGCAAAAGCAGTGAAATCGCGAAATTAATGCAAATTTAGACTGGTAGCATTCACTTCGTAATTAGTTTTTAGCTTAGCGGCTTCTGTTCTGTATATAAAGGATTACCTGAAGAATGAACATGGGTTGATATTATCCGAAGCGGGCGCGCAGCATGCAGCGGCGCTGTGTTTTGAGCAGGAAGACGAAGAGGAAAAAAACCCCAGCCGGAATCCGCGGCGCAGTGAGGATTTCCATGATAACAATGGCTGATCGATCATTCTTATTAGCAACAGACAAAAAGTATCAGAGACTGAGAGTACTATGAGATGCTGGCAGTCTGAGAGGCAGCTACTCAGAGATCCAAGCAGGGGAATAGCGGCGCTGCGTAGCTGCAGGGAGTCGATCACTACGGGGTGAGGCGGAGCCACGACTTTAGCAGTTAGACGAAAGCAGCTTATAGCCATGGCTAACTCCGGGAGACAAGGTAGAAAAGCCTTTTTTCCAAAAGACTGCATTTGTGGCTGCATTTTTACTCCAAAATGCAGCCACAGTGTCCAGAAGAAAAAACATAAGTGCAATCATTTGCATATTGAGCGTCTACAGAGGCTGATAATCTCCCCACTCTGCTCCTGGATCACTGTTGAAACTTTGAGTTTTATGTCAAATCCACATGAATTAAATGACAGAAACTAATTCTCTCACTGCGTCATTGATTAATTTTGTCCAGCTGCAGACTGTCCAATCAGAGTCAGGTATTGTGTAGTTGGTGCTTTTTATCAGTTTTCAGTTAACTAAATTTAAGTCTAAGTAAAACAAAATGTCTCTAAAATCACTCTGTCCTTCTAAAATCTTTCAGAAAATTGTAAAAATGCACTGAATCGTAGCAAATTGTATCGCTAAACAAATATTGTGATACATATCGTATCGTGACCAGAATATTGTATATCGTATCGCATCGTGAAATTATTGTATCACTACACCCCTATGTAAATATGTAATATACTCTTTCACTTGGGATAAAGGGCAAAAACATAATTAAAAACCAATATATGGGAGTCAGTCATTGGGGCTGCCAAACAACAGCTGATAAACTACCGATAGATACCTAATAAACTGATTGGTCAGTGAGGGAGCAGAAATATTGTTTATATGATAATTCATGTAGATGTTGTTTGTCATTGTGTCTGATAGATGTTGTAATTGACAAAGTAAAGCTGCAAGCTGTTTGTGGCTACTTGGCTGCAGTTTGTATAGTCTCACCAAAACCTGCCTATTTCGTCAGACGGTGAGAACTCTTGTTGCTGCTGTGCTGAAGGAAAAAGGCTCAAATGGGCAAATCACCCAGTCCTCCACCCAGGTGAGTTCATAAATTATTTTGATTAGCCTTAAAGCTTCAATAATCTAAGATAGATCTGGGAAATAAGAAGTGTTTTTTGATTAAATGTAAATAAATTTTCTTGATTCATACCCTGATTTGTAAGTTTTTTATTGCCGATATACCTTCAAGAAATTAGAAATGCAATGATTGCAGTTTTCTGATCGATCAAGGCCCAGATAACAAGAGATGTTAATTCAGCGTTGAATTGAATTAACATTAATTAATTCAATTAGTTAATTGAATTAATTAATAAGTTGAATTGATTAATTCAACCAAAAGTCAACCAAGAGGTTGAATTTTGGTTGAGGTCGACGATTAATGGTGGATCAACCATCAATCAATCATCCAATTCTAGGCAATTAACTAATGTTGAAAAGTTGTCATTGAATCAATGTTGTTTTATGGTTGACTTCTAAGAATTTAAATACCAACATCTAATCCAGTGTTTTTCAACCCTGGTCCTCAAAGCATATAACTATATGATAATTCATGTAGATGCAAGTTTTAGGCATTTCCTAATTTAGCACACAGGATTTCAATTGATAGCTGATTAACAGGGTTTTACTGAATTGCAATCATCTGAATGGGGGTGCTGAAGCAGGGGAACATCTGAAACATGCAGGTCAGTGTGCCTTGAGGACCAGGGTTGGGAAACACTGGTAATCAATGTTGAATCAATGTATGCTGTTTGTCGCGCCCCTTTTCTTCTTCTTCTCCTCCTCCTCATTGAGCTCCGGGTGAGAGCATTTTATTATCGGGCGGCAGGGTTTTATCATGTTTTAAATTAAGCACTACAGGTTGAGAGTAGTGAGTTGTAATTCCTTTCTGTACATTTTCTTACTTGTCTGTAAATATCATTACTGACTGTTTGAGCATTATGTGTTGACATAAAAACATCTACAAGTCACTACAAGCAGTGAAGCGGTCCACCTTCCCCTTTTTACACTAGTGGTATATCCCAACCACACAGCCCCTTTGCTGCTGGCTTGGTGCAGGCTGCTTCTGAATTGAATTCTTCTCTGAGAATTTTTGCAGTAAGTTTGGTGATATTACTTTTATCCTAAATTTTCTATATGTCTATAGAAAAATATCTGCATTGTTTTGTGCCTATGCAGCAGCTTGATAGGTAAATGTAATTACATATGTCAACTAACATTAAAATAAAAATCCGTAAATATTCATTGACATGTCCTTTAACTATGAGTGTACAAGTATGTTTTCTGCGTTTGTTCTCAGACCTATAACTGGTACATTATTTAAAACCTCAATGTGTTTTAAAACTTTTCAAATGTTTTTGTCGTCTTCTTAACCGGTGCCTTCCTCACTCTTATTTTTGTGTTTTTCAGCTGACGCTCAGCAGTTTGACCCAAAGCTGACTGACACTACAGCAAAACTGTCAACACGTGACTTCGCTATGACCCAAAAGCAGGAGAAAGATATCAAGGAACCAAAGTGACACCAATCAGAGTCAAGCTTGGGTTACCCCAACACATACTGTTTCCCTGGTTCATACAGTACAAGGCTTACCCTCATGGACGCTGTTCTTCCATGGACAATGGATTGTTGTTCTGAAAGCCAAAAAGCAGTCAAATATATTTACAGATCTATGCCTGTTTTCCTAAATAAAATGTAATATTAATTCCACATTGTTATTTTTAAGTTTGTGTCCATACATTTTTGGAAATATGGTAATGTAAGATATTTGTGAACGACATAATACCAATGTCTGCCAACAAAATTGTATTTAACACTAGGGGACAAACTTTTAATGGCATTTTATGGTGTAGATATATAAGACCAAATAGTGTACATTAATCAATATTGTTTCCTTACCTTTGATTCAATATAAAATCAGCACAAATGTGCATGTAGATCCACATTCAGATGATGGCTGAATCAACATTGATATGTTATGGCTGAAACCCTAACGTTGATTCAACATATAAATCACTGACCACTTTCAATATCATTTCAATGTCAGGCTTCAATGTGGATTCAATGTTTCTGCCTAACTAAATTTCAACATTGATTCACCCATATTTTGCTATCTGGGTGATATTTAAAAGGCCTGAGCTGTCGATTCTGATTTTGGCCGATTCCAATTTTTCATCTAAAAAGTGGCTAAATGTAGCAACAAAATCACTAAATTGGCAATAGTGGGGTGATTGTTGTTAACCACACACATGCAGACATGATATGTTGGGGGGGTCTATCAGTCAGCTCTTTCTCGTGGCTGAAGAAAAGGGGACAATGACTGATTTTCAGAGCTTTGCGGAGGTAGATATAATTGGTGGATAAGATCAGTTTCTAATGCAAGTATTGGCTCATCACCCAAAATGAAGAAAATTACTGCAGATTTATCAGTACACCTTAGTATGAATCATAAACCTCTTTTGTCTGGAGCAGAATAAAAAAACTAAAATAAATCTTATATCCACATCATGCTAATGTATATCTGCTTTTTGTGCAGTGACATGGAAGCCATCATGCAGTTGGAAAATTATGCTCTCATATAATTTTCCAACATGCAAAAATTTAGCAGTTTTGCATAAAATCAACACATTTTTGTAGGATGACCAGATAAGCTAGACTGTCATAGATGTGCTGCACATGTAAAAATTCACAAATCTTGTATAATGCACTTAAGTTTTACTATACATGTGCTATAGATCTGACATGTTATGAATATGCTTCACTCACCTTGACATGGTGAATCCTTTAAACTTGAAAGTGAGACTGACAACATGACCTGATTTCTAATAAATTTGGTTTAAACTTTCTAACTCACCCATTGATTGAAATTGTAATCCAGAAGATCAGTTGATTTCTTAATATTAAAGAATATAAACAGATAGTTACACCACTTGAAAAGTCAATTATATCACTTGACATGTCTTGATACAGTTGAGTACTGTGAATCCTACACACACATCTTATATCAGTTTCTCTTTTCCAAGATATACCTTTCATGATTGTAGTAGAACAAATTATGAAAAAATGTTTATTTACATGTTTTCATGGCTCTTTTGTTTGACCTGACATGACCTGATTGTGTTACATCTCAGGGCCCAGCATTGGAGGCTCTCTGGGAGCAGTGCAGCAGTGACTGCGCTCTGGTGCGTTCAACATGCTGTGATGCCGTGGTGCTTTTAGTGGATCAGGGCCATGCAGACCTGCAGTTCATTCTCAACAGTGTCCTCAACCTCCTGCCTTCTGCCAGGTACACACTCTCAGCTTCTTTTCCAGAGTGTTGTTTTTTACTTTCGCTATATGACAAATTTTCAGTTCAGATAATTAAATTCTTTTTTTGTTGTTTTTACAAGAAAAAATAGTTGTTTCTAAATATACTGAATGACTGAGCAACTTGCACATCTCACTCCAGAGCAATTTAGCTGGGGGGCAGTGGCTTATTTTGGAGGGGCGGAAGGAGCACAATAAACAAGCTTTTAATTTAATATTAATACATAAACAAGTATGTAGCCTTTCAAATAAATTGTATTAATTGTATTAATACAAAATAATTGCTAACATGACATGTAGAAAATTCTTATGTTAGAGTAAGCGTAAGCATATGTCTTTTCAATCTGTGAAGTATATTTCTTTAAATGCTAAAATCTATCTACTCAAGTAAGTACAACAGCATATTAGGGTCACTGTAGGTGGAAAAAAACAGGGAGTACATTTCCATTAAAAAGCTCAGAAATGATCTAGAACAAAAATATCAAGAACATTTCTGAGCTCCAAAACTTGAAAATTTGCTACTCCTACAATTTCTTTCCACACCAAAAAGTTACTCAAGTAGAGTAACCAATACCGCCTGTTGTGAGATTAGTTTCTATTGTATATCTAGTGTAACGGTAGTTTGGTTTCCTGACCACTGGGGGGAGCACTAGAGAGATATACGGGAAAACAAGTTCAACGAAGAAGCTGTTCATGTGTTACCTCGTGCTCTTGCTAATAAAGGAGTTCTGCCTTTCCAACGGAATTACTTCTTCTGTCTTCCCTCATATCATGACACCGCCCCTGAATAGATAACAACAAAACTATGGGTAGTAGCTTATTCTTGATAACAAGCTTAATAATCTATTGGCTTGTACTTGTCATGATTTAGCTAACGTTGTCTGCATCAAACAGCATTACTCAACTTACTCGTTATTTGACTGAAAAAAAAAAACTGTGCAGAGTTCTTTACCTTTTGCTGGTTTGCTGCCATGATTCTAACACACACCGCTTGCAAATCTGCATAGAATCAAGTTCCCGTCACTGCCCCCCAAAAGTCCGGCGCAAGCATCGTGTTGCATTTAAAGGCGGCTCAGAAAAACATGTTAAGAGATTAAATAGTTGTAATGGTTGAGAAAAGCGCGTGGGACAGAGGACACAGATGTGGGATGCACAGGAGTCCCTACTGTATAAAGTCGAGATAGGAATAATAGAAAGGTGGCCACTCTGAGGGGGATGGGAGGGGGCGGATAAGGCTATCCAGCAGATAAGGCTTCTGCATGTTGGTGTTCCCGCTAAATCCTGAATATACCCAATATTGGTTGTCTTGGCCTTTTTATCG
>NW_015117437.1:0-17882 GCF_001443285.1 Poecilia latipinna
AAAAAAAAAAATATACAAACACCCCCCCCCCCCCCCCCCCCCCCCCCCCCCAAAAAAAAAAAAAAAAGTTACTCAAGTAATCATAACTGGGTAGATGTAACTATAGCTACTATTGATCTCTGCTTTTAAGAAAGCCTCACTTCAAAAATCCTGAACCATCCTACTAAGAGTAATGTGGTGTTTGTTTTAAACTTTTTTATATTGATACAAGTCTTATTAAAGTGAATTTTACATTTTTAAAGCAAGACGTTCAGGATACAGCTAAGAATTAAAGAATCCACCATGTATTTCTTATTTGCCTTAATATTTAAGGTCAAGCCAGGTCTTTAACTGTTTTTAGTTAATATTAAAAAAAAAAAAAAAAAAGATTAAACTTACCATTTGACAGCTGCGTGAACTTCCTCAACTCTGCCTAGGACCTCCATGATGCTCCCTGTGAGTCCAACTTCACCAGTGCCACTTGAATCCAACACTCTCATCTCTTCTGTCTCTAACAGACATGAAAATGCATGATGGTGAACTGTTGTGAGATTATTTACAATAGAAACTGCCTAATGTTTGGGCATAAACAATATCAGGTATTTGATGCTTTCCTGGCTTTGGTTTGTAAAGATGCTTCCCCTCCCACCCTAATTTGCTCTGTGATTTATCTGCATGCTACCTCAGTTCACCGCCTTGCAGTGGATCTATAATAATTCAGAGATATGCATGCTTAAAAACGGCAGAACTCACCCGAGTTCCAGTCCGTATCCTGTCTGCAATTGCAGCATCATTTTGTTGTACGTTCCTGTGCATGCATACATCTACACATACTCGCAGGTAACAAACTGTCCACTATTTATTATGTGTGATATTGTTATTTGTTACTGTAGCGTGAATTCATTGCACTCTATTTTTTGTATATTTGCTATATTGTGAATATCATACAGTCTGACACAGGAAGAAAAAAAAAAGAACTATAAATAAATTAACTCATTCAAAATTGCTGCATTTAAAGTCCATTTGTAAACTCAAATTAGTGTCAAGTTTGTTCTGTAATTAGAGGTCAGTTGCTTTTATCAACAGAATGGGCAGAATTTGGACAAGAGCAGAAATCCACATAGGGGACCAAATAACTGATTGAGTTTGTGGGACAAAAACATGTAGCCGGTAATATGGGGTGCTAAGATACAATTAATTAAAATAACTGGCGATATAATCACATTATTTACTTCACTACACGTTACAATTTACAAAATGATTGCACAATCACAACAGTGAATCCCACTGGCTATGGTTTAAAACATTTTAGTTGACAGGCTATTATCGATACCAACAGCTTCCCATAGAGGAGGATCAGGGCGCCAGCATCAGATTTAACACAGCCTTTAAACACACACACACACACCCACACACACACACCATAAATAGTTGATTCACAAAGATGTGCTCACATTAATCTCACTGCGTGCTCAGGTGGGGGCGCAAATATAACATCATAGCAGGGCAATTTTTTGAGCAAAACAGTGGGAAAAGTGAGGGTGTAAAAACACCCACATCCCCCAAGGAAGCGCTGCTCTCAGAGCTGGCCAGAGGAACAAGCAAACAAAGCCACTTCTTTAGGCATCCATGTCAGCAGGGGGAGCCAACGCGCACTTGAAGCCTCACACAGCTTATACTTCTTATTGAGTTACCTTGGATTTAAATTAAAATTGCCAACAAATGCTCATTTCTGTCAAAAACCTTTGTGTGTTTTTGGGTAACATTTGTTAGCGAGAACAAGAAGTGGGCTGGTTCCCAGCATCAAGCTGCTACAAAGTTTCTTCTACTCCATAAAAGTTCCCCGTCATTCATTTTCTAGTTTGTCCTTTTAATGAGATGGCTGTAGACTAGTAAACAGTACACTTCCCTTCCCCCACATGTTGCTAGCTTGATGAAAGGAGCCCATCACGCTTTTCCTCAACAAAGAAGAAAGACTTCTTGATGGTAAAAATGTGTTGTGGAAACCCGAGGAGCAGAATCCACCACTCTTGTCCAAGATAACTCGTGATAATAAATGTACAGCAATATTTTAGTAGCAAAACGTTGCTTTTATATCTCAACTAAAATTAATTTGATGTTACAAGTTTTAATGTTTGTGCTAATATCACAATACTTTGAAATTCAAACTCAAAGTCACATAGAAAATCTCACACCAGCTTGTGATCATTGTGAACTTTCGCCCAGCACTACAGCGTGACTAAAGTTTCCAGGATATCATCACAGATCAGTTTAGTAAGACCCCAAAATGATATTTATTAACAAAACATGATCACAAACATTCTTGGTCCAAACATTGATTAAGTTAAATTAAAACTTGAGTTAACTTATCTCAGTTTTACCTTCTCAGACTTTCAGAAACAAACCTGCTTGTCAGAAGCAGATTTCTTGAAGGTGCCCGAACATAACTGTCATACAATATTCAGGGAAAAGATCATCACTTAAACTAACACTGCATAATCAAGTTACTTCAAGTTGAGTTATGATAAGGCGTTGAAACAGACACACACACACACTTCAAACTCCCCCATCTTAAACCCCTCCCTAACCTCCCAAGATCTGGTCGGGTTGCACAAGAATAAGACACAATTATTAACTTCGGTACCAACATCAAAACATCAAAATATGCAACGTTCTACTTTGACTTTTCATCTCAATTCCACATGTGAAAGCAATATTTTCTTCTGATTTCAAGACCATCATGCATCTACAGAGGAATCTGGCACTGGTTAATCTTTCTTTGACAATGTAGGTACAACAGGCACTTTATACCCATGGGTATTTTCTTTCTTTCTTTCTTTTTTTTTTTTTTTTTTAAGAACTGTTGTAACAAATATTACCAGCATAAACATAAATTAACATTACCAGTTTATCTTGAAATTGTCCAGAAAACAGTTACTGTCAAGGAACTGGAAGGTTTGAAACATCTGCAAATAGTTTTCTTTCGTAAAATTATTTCACGTAGAAAACAGTCCGATGTCCAACCCAAGACAGTAATTGAGCCCAGAAGAGGTAAAATACTAAAGTTAAATATTAGTTTGAAATATCTACAAATTAGTGGCTTGAACCTAAAACAGTACTGCCCCCTTTCTTCAAACTCACATCTTCCAGTCATATTTTTTAAGATCATTTAGAAATGTTTTAAAATAGCCCTTTAAAGGGTAAACCAGCAAAAACGAAAAAAAAAAAAAAGTATCAAGTATCAACATAATCTGCCTAGTCCTCCATCTGAACTTTGGGTCCTCAAAAACAATTAACAGGGTCATTAATGAGCTGTTCACAACCACAGATTAAGCAACACAACATACACACACACACACAAAAAAAAAAAAAAAAAAATGAATGTTGGCATCGGTTTTAGTGTAAATGAAAGTAGAGTTTTTCTTTTCTTTTAAAGACACTGTGATACCAGCCCTCATGTTTAACCACAGTGCTTCACAAAAAAAAAGAAATTAAGAAAAAAGAAGAATTGAAATATGGTCCCTTAAGGAATGAGCAGTCCAACATCGAGCCCAAAACCAATTAGTTGAAATAAAGAGTGAGCCAGGACTCTTAAGACTGAGCTAGAGGGGAATTTCAAACGAAGACAGAGTTACCGGACGAGAAAAGGTGCACAAACGTCCAACAAGGTGCATTGCATCAGAAATGGGAGATTTTGGAAAAGGCAGAGTCTTGAGCTGGGATTTAAGACGTGTGGCACTGAACGCCCCCGGTGCTGGTGTAGTCGTCCTCATCCATGTAGTAGTACTGATGTCTGTGTCTTCTTCTGCTCTCCAAGTCACAGTCCTCCAGGTCAGCGTAGATGTAGAGGTCCTCGTCCATGCTGTCCGTCTGCTCTGTGTCTATCTTTCCGGGGAGGTAGCGCTCGAGCTCCTTCAGCTTGTGCTTGGGGAGGAAATTGGCTGGTGGGAACACCACCTAGTGGACATGAGCAGAGTGCTGACTCAGCTTGGCTGTATACACACACACTTTCTAGATTCGCTGTTTTGAGAACCTTTACAAAACAAAAACAAAACATTTTTCCCTTCTACATTGCAATTATGCTCTACTTTGCTCCCGTCTGTCACGTAAAATCCTGTGTGACTCAAACAGGAAGTCCTGTAGATATTTCCTCAGATGTGTCATCTTCACATGCATAAAATCCTGATTTATTCTTGTCCAGTCTATAGTGAAAAGGTGCAATGATTATGCAAACAGAGTAGTTCAAAACAGGGATATTATTAACTACTGCAACAGCTCGTCTGTGCTCAAGATCTGAGTATTGATTTACTTCACAAGTTGAGCCACTCATACCTTACCAGCGACGGTAATGCTAACTAAAGCTAGCTTAAACATTGTGGTTTGTCCCAGTTTGGTGAAGCCAATGGGTTTCTAATCCTACAGGGAGAATGAACACATGAAGCTCTGTCCAAAGATTTTAAACAAGAACAACTAACATAGCATATTTATGTGATTAGATGAACATAACATCTTTCTACTGACTGTGGGGAATGACTAATCATTACTGTTGTGATACTTGTGTTAGTTAAATATTAAGCCTGATGCTCTGGAAGAGCTGTGTCAGTCTGCTGTCAAGGAGCAGAAAGGATTAGTCTGCTTCTATTGAAGTGAAAATAAAATCCTACAGGTCTTACCGAAAAGTGAATAATAAGACGTCCTTTCTCAAAAGGTCTGCGATACATAGGCATCCCCTCGTTGAGGACACACTTGGTGTCTCCAGGCTTGATTAGTTCCCCTGTAGTTGGAAACAGAAGGAGATTGGCTATAGCAAACCTGACAGGATATTCCATCAAGAGCCTTTAATAAAACTCAGAAACAATAAATAAGCTTCTGCTGCTCTACTGCAGAAGATCAGGTGATTCACAGCTGGTTCCACATATATCCAGTCCAGTCTTGAATACTTTACAAACTAACAAAGGTTGATCAACTTAAACCCTTTAGAAACAACTAAATAAATTTGTAATATGTTTACCTGGACGAGCCGTAACGAGGAGAGTCCTGCTGTCCAGTGTTTGAACCGGCCTCTTAAAACCACACAAAGCCTCGACCAGCTGCAACTCCATCGACATGAGCAGGTCTTCTCCTCTCCTGAGGACAGAAACAAGTTCAGCAACTAAGGTCATTTCATTTTGACGTTTCTGAGCAGCCAACACATTAAAAGACAAAATAACATGTTACTATTCCTGGGGATTAGTAAGTGTCTCACTTATGTAGTTTTCAAATTTTGTACACGTATTGTTGTATCGCCTTATAATGTAAACCTTGCTAAGCTAATCTACAGTATCCAGAAAGACATGTCTGATCCTATTTTGTTTCGTACCTGGTGAAAAGTGCATGTTCCTGCTGGTCGAGGACGATTATGATATCACCTGGTTCCAGCCCTGGCTCCTGGTCCCCTTCACCATGAAAAACTATTTTCTGCCCATCTTTCATTCCTGTGAAAAACATCAGCTACCGAGTTCAATCGTCGGTCTCAGCAACTTTACAGCTTTTTTTTTTTTTTGTTATATAAACAGACTCAATAAGTCACACCTTTGTCAACGTGAACCTCCAGAATCTTTTTCTGTCGCATGATCTTGCGTCCTGCGCATGTTTTGCAGCGGTCCTTCTGGCTGATTCGCTGTCCTTGTCCCTGACAGTTGTGGCACACGGTGGAAACCTGCTGCACCATACCTGGGAGCAACTGATGCATGCGTACCTGCACACCCGTACCATGGCAGGACATGCACATCTGTGCAGCTCCTTTACGACTTCCACGACCTGCCATGGAGAAAAAGGGGAAATAAATAAATAAATCATCAGCACTGTGGAAAAATATAGAATATAAGCACATTTTTGACATTGGATAGGAGTGGCATTTAAATAACCATGTATTTAAATGAATTTTGTGTGAATTTAAAACAAACAAGAAACACATTTTGTCACCGGCTTAAACGGTTGTTGCCATACTAATTGAATTCAACAGCATTTTGAACCTGCTCCAACGAAGAACTTTTTAAATAATTACTTGGTTTTGACATGTTGTGCAGCTGAGTAAGCCAGTGAGTCTCTGGTACAATCCACCTGTCAAACAGTTCACTTCCATCATTCCAGAAGCACACAGAGCAGCGAGGAGCTGGAGGAGGCCTCAACCTTTTCCTCAGATAACGACTCCTTTGTGTGTTTTTTAATGATTCGGCTGCTGAACACATCCCTGCTTTTTGATGTTTTCACAGATTCTCTGCCAAAGGTAAACCTCTGAGATGTGGTGGAAACTAAAGGTCATTCTGCATCAGAGAGATGACACAACTGTAGATGAAATATGGTTATTAACCTCACACACAGACACGCACCACATTTCATGAGCCTGTGAGTTATAAGCAGACGGAGAATCTGAAAAGGGCAGTTTGTGAAGGCGACTGTGTGAATGCTGATCCGCCGCAGCGTCAGAAAAAGGCTTTTATATAAAACTGGAGCTTCTAAGGATTTTTCTTTTTGTTATTAAATGACAATACCTAAATGTTATTTGCTCTGCTGGGTAAGGTATGCTCATGTCATCCACTAAGAATTATAAAATGATTTCTGGTGACAACACAATGTTTGTCTTATGAGATCGGGAAAAATGTTTAAGCATTAAATCAATATTTTTAAAAAAAAAAATCTAACTTGTAATTCCGAACTTCTTTAATCTTCATAAAATAATACTTTTAATATTATAGAAAAAAGGGGTTTTTATCTTGGTTGAGAGATTTGGAGTCTTGCCATGAAAATGTTAAGTTCATACCACATGTGGAACAGTGGATGAGTTTTTGACAATAACAATGACTGCTTTAGTTTTGACAGTAAACAAACACCATCATTCAATGAATAAAACCAACTACTTGCAAACCTCAGGACTTAAAACTGCAGAAGTGTTTACCTTCACATCTCTCACAGATGCAGTTCTTCTGTACAGAAAGTTTTCTTGTTGCGCCGTTGTAAAGATCCTCCAAGGTCACAGTGATTTGATGAACTATATTCTTTCCTGTGGTGAAATAAAACACACCACTGTTATACATTTCACAGGCTTTGGGTATATAAGATTCATAACAATAATGCACCTTAATATCTACATAAAAAGGCTTATTTTTGGGCAATAACTTGGAAAATATGTTTAGACAAAGTAGATACATCATCTAAAGATCTGTCACCAACCTTTGATTACTATCTGTTATTTATTGGATGCAAAATTCACTTTGCTCTTCAATCTTCTAGGCTCAGTTCACTAGACTGATATCTTGAAAAATCAAAAAAAAAAAAAACACATCACAATTCTTAGATGATTCTGTTTAGCGAAGCTTCACTAAATATTTTATAGTGATAGTGTGTTGTAAGCCGATATCGGGGTCTCTACGCATCTTTATTATTCTAAACTTTCCAGGCACAAATTTACAGCATTCTCAATCAATTTTCAGCCCATTTTAATTGTATAAATTTGAACATTTAGTACAGATATACAGAAGCCATTTCAAATGTTGTTTGGTTTTATGTATATAAAATGCAACCACCAAGAAAAACTCGGTGCATAAGTAAGTGGAAGGGGAAAAAAAAAGGAGAGTAAGGAACAACTTTTCCTCATGTTTTTCCTAATTTATCTGCCAAGATTCATCCGACATCATGTTTTTCTACCAAACATCTATGAGTGAATGAATCCACTAGTGCTTCCCAGCATAGTGAAAACTGATGACTTGCGCAGCACCACCTTATTTTCATGTCAATATATCTTGAGAGGGGTTAATACCAGATGGAACACTTCAGAAAAATCTAGCTCCTGTTTCTCAACGTGACAAAGCAGCACGTTCAAACGTCCGGCAGGTTCGTCACTCGTCTTTCTTAATGTTCAGAAGGAAGAAAATATGACAGGCTTGAGAATTACTTATGAAAGCTAAAAATAAATCCTACAAGAAACTCTTTGAAGGCAACAGTGGCACTAACCTTCCTGTTCTGTCCTCTAGTGGCAAATGTTATGAACTACATTACATAAGAATCCTATCATTTGCCCACTTCTGCATACTTCCACTGTTACATATCAGCACCAACCACCTTTATCTGGCAGATACATTGACATTTTTATTTGTACTGCTCATTACTATAACTTTTTTTTTTTTTACATTTTATATAATTATGATACAATATTTTCCTTTCTCTTAATAGAAATTCTGATTTATATTATTTAGAAACACTACGCAGCATTCACTTCATGCCTTCAGGAGCCACTGTGAGCTTTTACAAACATTTGCTCTCACCTTTTCGTTCTCTGTGCATTCGACTACCTCCACCAAAAAATAGGTCAAAGATATCCATGGGAGACGTGAAACCGCCGCCACCACTGCCGCCGCCTGTTCCTCCTTCTTTTATAGCCTTTTCACCTCCACGGTCATACACCTCTCTCTTCTTGGCATCTGACAGAACCTCGTATGCCTGCGAGATCTGTTTGAACTTCAGGGTAAAAAATAAATAAAAAAATCAAGATTAGAAAACCGCCACAGCTTCTGTGGTTATTTGTAGCAATATCAAGGGGACAAACCTTTTCCCCTTCAGTAGGGTTTTTGTCAGGGTGATACTTCAAGGCTAATTTGCGATAGGCTTTTTTAAGTTCATCGGGAGTTGCATTGGGTTTCACACCAAGTGTGTCATAAAAGCCTGTTTCTTTCACCATCGTTGCCTCTGTCAGATGATCTTAAGAAACGGAAAGAAAGAAAAAGAAAAAGAAGGGTCTGAACCATATCTTAACGCACCCAATGAAACTAACTTTGCCAAAAATATATATATTTTGTCTGTCAGTGCATAGCAACATCACAATAAAAATTTTAAGAACATCTCAAATGACAATTTCTGCAAAAATTTAATTCTTGTCGCCAAAATTGAGTGTTTCTCTTCAGAACCTGACAAATTCAACTCTTCCAGCTCAGACAAAATACCCACATGCGACAGGCAATCCAGCACAAAGAGCACCTCGTCCCGTTCCAAGTGTTTTAAATGCTAGTAAACTCCACAGGGAGTGAAACAATGTGGGGCTTTTTTTTTTGGACACAACTTGCTATGAACATTTGAACTCTTGTCAGAAACTTCAACTGTTGTGTGAAATAACCAAGTTTAAGCCTTAAAACACATGCTTTCCTTCCCCCCTTTTATGCCAGTAGCTAAATCTCATATGAGTACCATTACACTGACACAAAACTGTTACCCTCAACAATCTCCTTAAAATTTGTTTTATTTATGTTACACTTTTAAGTCGATGTTGTGAACCATCCTATTATATGAATTAATAGTTAATAGGTATTGGTTATTTGAAAAGCCATAGCCAAATGACAACATACTGAAGAAAGGCAACTTGTTTTAATTTTCTCTGCCACTTCAGTAAATGAGGGAGAAAAAAAAACATACTTTATGGTAAGGAATGTGAAACTTAGGCTAAATAAAAGGACAGTTATTATGCACCTAAAAATCAAAATATTTATGTAAGTTTGTAGAAAAATCATGTAGCAGTACATAAGAAAGTTAGAAATTAAGCCTTTTTTTGGTAATGTTTCGGGGAATTTTAGCCTTAAAATGCCGTAACTTAACGTTTGCATACTTGAAGTCCTCCTTAGGTTTTTTATTTTATTTTACAGCACAACGCAAATAATCTCAACAACAAATTGATTTCCTTTTTTGTATTTTGGCAAGCGTTTGTTTATGACAGAATTCATTCATGAATGATTTGGTAGATATTGGTCGTTGTATTCATAAATCAACAAACGTCACATGTTTCGCGTTAAGCGATTTTTACCACACTGGTCTCTAGTCTTTAGGTTGAATATGGGTGCCAATTAAGGTTTAAGTTTCGATTCATAATAACAACATTGGTGAAACTAGTTTGGAGTATTTCCTAGATATAATACAGCTGTTTTTTGTTTTTAGAAGGATTCCTGGGCAATTACAATTGTTTTTTTACGATTGTATAAGACTTAATGTGTCTGAATATTAACCTTCCACACAATCGCAGGTTAAACCGCTGGTTGGATCGGCACATAAACTGAAACTGATGAGGCCCTTCGTAGCTAATTTAGCTACTTGACCAGGTCAAATCTAAACTGCTAGGTAGGATGACCCTCTAGCCTTTGGCCAAGCTAAGCACAGCTGACAGTGACAGAAATAAAACGTGTGATAATAACTGTTTTCCAACCTTAAATGAAGACAACAAGCAGCAGCCTCACAGAAAGCCTTTCTTCCAGAATCTTCTGACCCGCGTGCCAAGCGAAAACACACCAGCCCCGTTCACGTTATAATCTCGCGAGACGTTTGTCCAGTCATCACCAAGCGGGGACTGCAAGGGATATCTTGCTAATGGTAAAAAATATTTTAAAAATTATAAAATGCCTATTTGCTGGCTTGTCAGTGAAGAGGGTACCCATAAACCAATCCAGTTACCTCATTTACGTGCGGTTGTTGTTGGGCGAGGTCCAGAAACGACAATTAAAGACAAGAAATGCTCTCGGCAGCAAGGTACCCAACATCAGTTTGTATGCTAACATGAGTATGCTAACCTAATCTAATACATACTGCTTTTTTACATTACTTTTAGAATGCTACTTACTCGATGAAATGATAAAAATGTTGGTGTTGCTATATTTAGTATAATAAAAAGTTGTGCAAAACTAGTAACAATCACTGCCAGGTTCTTGGGTCAGTAATAAAATCCTATAACAGCATAGTGGGCAACAGGTAAATGGGTGGTGGTGGAAATATTTTTAAGAAAATGTTGTTTCCTTTATTTATGTCTATTGGCTCTCATGCATTTCACATGTTAAGGTGAAAAGACCTAAAAAGGGAGGACCTTTTTACTCCCACCTTTTTAGGGAGGAGTGTGACTGTTTTAGGGATTGTATTGCTGTATTTATATTTTGCTTCTATCAAGAGTCATAATCTCTGATAACTTCAAACAACTTTTTGCTGGAGTTGGAGTCACATAACTATATTTCATTAAAGTGGACTGGAATTGGATTAGACATCATCTCCCAACAATTATCCACTGTCAAGGTGGGTTTTAAATGTTCTGTAGAAAATGGCTCCTTTGTATATTTTTCAAGTCAAGTAGAAAAAGTACAAAATGTGACTGGGGAAAATGACCAGCACCTATATTATGTTTTGTGAAGGTATAGTGATAATAATGTAAAAACACTTTCTCTAATTGAGCTTTGCCTAAATGACTGCTATCCCTTCCTTCCCAGTTGAACTGAAAGCTGAGTGCAACAAAGGTTATGTCAAAGTTAAGCAGGTAAGACTGCAAAATTTTGATGAATCACTTTTGCTGAAGCATTTTTTGGATTAAAATTTCTTTACTGCTTATGAACTAATTCTGACTTTCATGACTTTTTTTCTTTTTTAAAGCTGGGCTTAAACCCCACCTCAGTAGACTGTGTGGTGGTGGGGAAAGGCAATGAGGTCAGAATAAAACCTGGACAGAAGCTCCATGTTGTCAATCAACTTTACCCGTACACCATACAGTTCAAAGAAGATCTCACTGGGCACCACAGCAGCATCAAAAGTCCAAGAGAGCAAACATCGGAGAACAGTGACAGCCAGAAAAATGTTCAAACTCTAAAAGCTCCAAAACAGAAAACAAATGGCTCTCCATCAGTGTGTCATGGAGAAAACACACAAAAAAGTGTGAGGAAAAATATGTCCCTGTGCTTAAGATGCTTGTTTTATTATTATTTTGATTGTGTTGCAGTCTGCTGAACATCTAACAATTTGAAAAATGTTGATTCCTCATCTGTTGTAGGAAAATGTCGGACATTGGAGCCAAGGTCTGAAGACTTCAATGCAAGACCCTCAGATGCAGGTCGGTGCCTTACAAAAATGATGTGAAACCTCTGTCATGCTCTCCCCACAGCCTAATTTGTACACTGATGTGAACCTTTTTCTACTTTTCAGGTTTACAAGGATGATAAGGTTGTTGTGATTACAGACAAATACCCCAAAGCTCGCTACCACTGGTTAGTCCTTCCCTGGCAGTCGATTCCCAGCCTGAAGGCTTTACGTGGAGAGCACTGTGATCTTCTGAGACACATGCAGCAGGTTGCTGACCGCATGATCCAGCAATGCCCAGATGCCAGCACACTGCGGTTCCGGTCAGGTTACCACGCTATCCCAAGTATGAGGTAAGGCAAAGGCTGTTTTATTACTGCTGTTACCTGGCAATGTGACTGTTGTTAGTAAAAACCTGAACAGCTAATGACTGTTTTTTTTTCAGTCATTAGCTGTTAACTTACATGATATTGGCTTCATATTTTTAAATAAACTTGTAACATCTACTGGAATACAGCATGTCTCTCCACCTTTCCAAACAGTGTTCTGTTTCTACACTTGCATTTTTTTAAATCTTTTAATGTCTTTTTAGTTTATTATATCAGGAAAATATATATATGTCATGTTGGTCATGAAAAGACCAACTTGTTCATCTTCACAAAGGATATTTATGTTAATGACTGATCTGATAGCACAGATAAAGACATACTTATTTACTTTTACAGTCACATCCACCTCCATGTAATCAGCCAGGACTTTGACTCTCCCTGCTTGAAGAACAAGAAGCACTGGAACTCTTTTACAACAGAATACTTCATCGATTCTGATGGTGGGACTACATTTATGTCTGTTACCATTTTCTGCGTATTTCACTGTATTTAATAGCATAACTACAGTATTTCAAAGAATGCGTAATCTGTTTTATTTTTCCCCCCAACAGATGTTATTCAGATGCTTGAAGCAAGTGGAAAAGTCACTGTTAAAGAAGGTTCCAGTGAATTGTTGAAACTACCTCTCTGCTGCCATGTGTGCCACAAAGAGCTTCCTACAATACCTTCTCTGAAGGAACACTTGAAATCTCACTTTCCCAGATAATTATGTGACCTTAACAGAGAAGTAAACACATTTAATGGTGTTTAGCATATTTTTCTAAAATGTTGTTTTGCATGAAGTGTTGTAATTATGCAAGTTGAAAACTTGTCACTTGTTTTGTACATTTTTGAAAATGTCAACGTCGATATGCTTGTCCAGAGTGCATTTGTCAGTCCTAAGTCAAATGTTGATCCACTCTAACTTTATATTTGTTTGTACACTTCAATTTCAAATAGGTTTAGTTACTCATTCTGATGCAATAAATGTTTTCTAGAAACTATACACTTTTCTTCAACTCCTTTATTATATTCTGAAAGAAAACAATTTTATGCCATACTTAAGTTCTGACCATTTAAAATGGTTTAGGTACATAGTTAACTTGCTGTTTTTCACTGAAAATCTAAAAAAGTATATGCTGTGCTTTTAAAAATTACATTTAATATCAGATAATGATAGAACTATGAAGAGGTGCTTTATTAATATTCAGAATGTATGCATTCAGTACAATTTGGCTTTACTTCACTTATTTACTTTACAGCCATCACAAAAATTGAGTGATTTCCAATTTGACTACTTACTCACCAAGTTTAATCCAATAGGATAATTTAGCCTTAACTGTAAGTAATGATCACATACTGGAGCTTTATTCTTCTTACTATTATAACTAATGATTCTATCTTTATGTGCTTAATCCTGTTTTGGAGGTGCTGTGGATTGAAGTGGGTTTTTAACCCCAGACGACTACTTGATTGGAGAGTGAACAGAACCTTGCTAAAGAATATGACTGAATTAAGAAGTCAAAATAACACTATCCCTAAACTCGCATTTACATACATAATTTCTTGAAATATTATTCTAAATTTAGGATCTAGTTGAGCAAGACAGCTACATTCCCGTTTCAAAGGGAAACAGAATAAACGTGCCATTGTCGCCCTCTAGTGGTAATATTTCCAAACAGCAGTTTCAGGGAAAAATGGTACAGACCGTAGCCAGAAGTTTCTGAAGTTTCTTTGACCATTGCGTCACTCTGTGAATTCAACATAAATGAAAATGAGAAGATGCATTTTAAAAAAGGAAAAGTTGTGGCTGGCCCGTACGGGGATCGAACCCGCGACCTTGGCGTTATTAGCACCACGCTCTAACCAACTGAGCTAACCGGCCATGTGTTGTCGTCCTCAAATATGTATTTAAGTAGCTTAATGCCGTGGGATCTCGTTGAAGTTGGTACACAAAGAGATGATACGAGATACAGCTGGTAGAAAACCGTTTAGGTTGCAACAGATATGGGGCTGGGCTGAAGGGTCACCTTCCAGCTGGACTACAGCTCTAAACACACCTGAAACTAACTTCACTGCGGTGGAGCTAAGTGCAAATGGATGTCACACTTTTCAAATTGTCTTTAAGACAAATTAGAGACATACCCAGATCTCATTTCATTTTACTTCAAAATGATCCATTGATATGTGTTGCCCAGTGACATATATTTTAAGTCAGATAAATTGACGTTTGTGGCTATTGTAAACATATTCAAGGGATATCAAAACCTTTGCAATGACCTGTAGAATAGTCTTTTTATGCGGCTACATGAAAGCTTTATCACAAAGCTTAGCACAGTTTTCTTTTAGCAGCCATTGTTTTGCATGTAAATAAGTGAAAACAATACAGTATGTTCCTAAAGAATTTATTAGACAAAAACATTGTAGCATATTTTCTGAATTTCTTGACTAATGGACAAAAAAGATCTCTATTTCAATAAATGCAAGATCCTGTGCACTGATACATCGTCTCTGTGTAAGTGTAATAGAGTGCAGGTCTAATTGCCAGCACAACAGTGCTGAATACAATGGTTATATTCATTTTATTTCTCACATGTTATCAAAGCAAAGTATATGTGTAGGTTATATTACCACAGTATTTTTATTTTTATTTTTTTACACTTAGTGAATCAGGTCGCATTATAGCAGAATCAATGTTCAGAGTTGAACATTCGTTAGTCTTTAAGCTGGTCATTAAATAAAACTCTGATATGACAATCACAGAGGTTGCATTTCATCATCTTCTGAGCCTCAGTTCCCTCTCATCCTCGTCCGGCACCAGCAGGTGCTCACCTGGCGAATGAGCATCATCTCCTATACTCTGCAGAAAGTACTCCTCACTTTCACAGCTCTGCGTACTATTCACACAGTTTTTGGCCCTGACTTGTGCCAGCTCGGCGCTGTCACTGGCGTTGCTGTCTTCCGTGCTCTTGCTGGCAGTGCTGCTGTCGTTGCTGTCGCTTGTCTCCTGGCTCTCCTGGCTTTCACTGCTGCTGCTGCTGTCAGTGCTGTCGCTCGCAGCAGCTGAAACATCGCTGCTGTCACTGGCGTCTGCGCTGTCGCTGGTGGTGTCGCTGCCGTCGGTGGACTGTCCCAGCAGAGGTTGCTTGGTGCGGATCTGAACTTTCATGGTGTGAGTTGGCCGTTTACCGCTCAGCTCATTGTCCAGGAGACCTGGGTGACCTGTGACCTCTGTGCTTGTGTTGTCTTCTCCACTCGCTCCTTCGATGATACTTGGGAACACTCTCACCCAACTCTGTTGCAGGGTTTAAAGGAAGCCCAGGTTTACATCGGTGCAATTATGGTTTAGTTCAAAATCAAGAACGTAAAATATGTTTCCTACAACCTTCCGAACATTCTCCTCGCTGCCCATGCTGTTGTCTTTGGTTTCAGCCATGGAGTCCATCTGAGCAGAGATTATGAAATGTATGAGTCATTGACAGCTATGGAGAAGATTTAGTGAGCGACCATTTTTCTTTGTCCCCTACCCCGTCGCTCTCATCCGACTGACTGTCGCTCTCCTCTGACGTCTGTTTTTGAAGACACAGTTTTAGGCAGTCAGCACAAAGTTTTATAGCAATGCTGCAAAACTGACATCATATTTGTGTTTCATTGTGTTTCTATGAATCGCAGTGTCTTGCAAAAGTATTCCTTGAACTTCTTTATATTTTGTTACATTCAAAAAACTTCAATGTATTTTTTTGGCTTTGATGTGATAGATTAACATAAACTAGGACATAATTATCAAATGGAAGAAAAATTATGGAAAGAGTTATTGCCATTCTTCTCCATTGTCCCCTAGCTTTTCATACCCCAAAATAAAATTTTGTGCAACCAAACAGCCTTCATTATGCACTTAAACAGTAAATAGCACAGACCAGTGAGTAACTTACTCTCAGAGCTGTTTTGTGAAGGCTGTGGGTGTTGGTTAGCAAACTGTATTATGCATGACAAGGAGCACACCGATAAATGAGGAATAAAGTTATGGAGAAGTTTAAAGTTGTGTGGTTCAAAAGAAACACACGCAATAATGTCCTGCTTTTTATTTGTCTGTCATATCAAATCAAAAAAAGAAAGAAAGAAAAAAACCCTGACAAAATGTATGTTGTTTGAAATCTTTTGCAAGATTCTTTATATAGTTTCATTTGTTGTTTCTCTGGCTCATTTACCAAGATTTGAGGTATGCACTTTTCTTTTAACTCTAAATGTATGAAACCTAGACAACATTGAGGGAATGGATGACAGTGAATATGAATGATTGACCAACACACCTTGTCCTCTGAAGTGGATTCTACTGATTCAGATTCTGAACTCTGTTTACAAATAAAAGGACACATTTATAGCACATCATTTCAAAAATGTTTTAGAGTTATGTGGCATCAATTATCCAAAATATACTTTCTTCATGGATCAAGCACAATTCTGAATTTCAAAATGTCTCACCTGGTTGGAGGTGTTTTCCTCAGAGCTCTGTATCCCAAAGAGCAAAAACAGACAGTCACATTTAACTAAAATGTGACAATGTTTTTTGTGAACTTATACAAGTATATAAAATACATATATATATATTTACCTGAAGCTCTGATGTGTTATTTTCAGAAGATTCTAAAACTGACAAACTTTCAGTCTGGAAAAGAAAAAAAAAAAAGAGGAAGAAACCTATATGAGCACACACCCCAGTAGTTTTAATTAGATTTAATTACACATCATGACTGCAATATCAACAACCAAAACATTCATTAAAAACCTCCTTCTTGACAAGCTCAGGCAGAGCTATTGCTGCATAAATGCGTGGAGACAGATATGTATCCTTGTAAACAATATAATGTCAGCAGTGGGAATTGTCTTGAGGTCTGTACCACACCTATTGTTAGGCTTGCCGCTGACTCCGTCAAAGAAGCATTTTTATGCCCATTAAGATAAGTTGTTCACAGCACCGTTAACACACAATTCTGGTTAAATGTGTGCATGGAAAAGTATTCCTGCTTCAGGATGCTTTTTTAGGCATGAAGAGAGTTCTCAAAAGTGGAAAAAGTATTGTTAGTATCACCCTGGATTTTGTGGGTGGAGCTTAATGACGGGAGGATGCTGAGTATATTCAAGGTCTAATTTTGCAGCATTATATTTTCAGTCATCCCAAACTCATTTACCCTCATTTGAATAATTGGAAACTCAAGATGTCAGATATTTCAGGACATTATGTAAGCTACATATATTTACAAAGGAAACATTTTTAATTACTGCCCAATCTTACATATTTTTTATCTTAGGTTTCTGTAAATACGAGTCAGTTGCCTTTTTTATTGATGAATGCCACCCGAAGGTGTTAAATTCATCAGTGTAAAATTCATGCCATTATTTCCCAAAGGATGTTCTTCAGAAAACATCCTTTATATCTCACACACTCAGAAGTCTGAAACAGCGCAACTCGGTTAAAACCTGAGTTTAATATTGGAGTATATAGAGTTTTCTATCTCTTTTATGAGCTGCCTCTCTTGATGCAGAGAGTGATTCTGATGATTCCCCTCAGCTTTCTGATGGAGCATGAATAAAGGGTTTTAGCCTTTTTTTTTTTTTTTTTTTTTTAAAAAATAAATAGGTTTTTTTTTTTTTTTTTTTCTTTTTAATAAATTTTTAAAAAAGATT
>NW_015117438.1:0-17868 GCF_001443285.1 Poecilia latipinna
AAAAAAAAAAATATACAAACACCCCCCCCCCCCCCCCCCCCCCCCCCCCCCAAAAAAAAAAAAAAAAGTTACTCAAGTAATCATAACTGGGTAGATGTAACTATAGCTACTATTGATCTCTGCTTTTAAGAAAGCCTCACTTCAAAAATCCTGAACCATCCTACTAAGAGTAATGTGGTGTTTGTTTTAAACTTTTTTATATTGATACAAGTCTTATTAAAGTGAATTTTACATTTTTAAAGCAAGACGTTCAGGATACAGCTAAGAATTAAAGAATCCACCATGTATTTCTTATTTGCCTTAATATTTAAGGTCAAGCCAGGTCTTTAACTGTTTTTAGTTAATATTAAAAAAAAAAAAAAAAAAGATTAAACTTACCATTTGACAGCTGCGTGAACTTCCTCAACTCTGCCTAGGACCTCCATGATGCTCCCTGTGAGTCCAACTTCACCAGTGCCACTTGAATCCAACACTCTCATCTCTTCTGTCTCTAACAGACATGAAAATGCATGATGGTGAACTGTTGTGAGATTATTTACAATAGAAACTGCCTAATGTTTGGGCATAAACAATATCAGGTATTTGATGCTTTCCTGGCTTTGGTTTGTAAAGATGCTTCCCCTCCCACCCTAATTTGCTCTGTGATTTATCTGCATGCTACCTCAGTTCACCGCCTTGCAGTGGATCTATAATAATTCAGAGATATGCATGCTTAAAAACGGCAGAACTCACCCGAGTTCCAGTCCGTATCCTGTCTGCAATTGCAGCATCATTTTGTTGTACGTTCCTGTGCATGCATACATCTACACATACTCGCAGGTAACAAACTGTCCACTATTTATTATGTGTGATATTGTTATTTGTTACTGTAGCGTGAATTCATTGCACTCTATTTTTTGTATATTTGCTATATTGTGAATATCATACAGTCTGACACAGGAAGAAAAAAAAAAGAACTATAAATAAATTAACTCATTCAAAATTGCTGCATTTAAAGTCCATTTGTAAACTCAAATTAGTGTCAAGTTTGTTCTGTAATTAGAGGTCAGTTGCTTTTATCAACAGAATGGGCAGAATTTGGACAAGAGCAGAAATCCACATAGGGGACCAAATAACTGATTGAGTTTGTGGGACAAAAACATGTAGCCGGTAATATGGGGTGCTAAGATACAATTAATTAAAATAACTGGCGATATAATCACATTATTTACTTCACTACACGTTACAATTTACAAAATGATTGCACAATCACAACAGTGAATCCCACTGGCTATGGTTTAAAACATTTTAGTTGACAGGCTATTATCGATACCAACAGCTTCCCATAGAGGAGGATCAGGGCGCCAGCATCAGATTTAACACAGCCTTTAAACACACACACACACACCCACACACACACACCATAAATAGTTGATTCACAAAGATGTGCTCACATTAATCTCACTGCGTGCTCAGGTGGGGGCGCAAATATAACATCATAGCAGGGCAATTTTTTGAGCAAAACAGTGGGAAAAGTGAGGGTGTAAAAACACCCACATCCCCCAAGGAAGCGCTGCTCTCAGAGCTGGCCAGAGGAACAAGCAAACAAAGCCACTTCTTTAGGCATCCATGTCAGCAGGGGGAGCCAACGCGCACTTGAAGCCTCACACAGCTTATACTTCTTATTGAGTTACCTTGGATTTAAATTAAAATTGCCAACAAATGCTCATTTCTGTCAAAAACCTTTGTGTGTTTTTGGGTAACATTTGTTAGCGAGAACAAGAAGTGGGCTGGTTCCCAGCATCAAGCTGCTACAAAGTTTCTTCTACTCCATAAAAGTTCCCCGTCATTCATTTTCTAGTTTGTCCTTTTAATGAGATGGCTGTAGACTAGTAAACAGTACACTTCCCTTCCCCCACATGTTGCTAGCTTGATGAAAGGAGCCCATCACGCTTTTCCTCAACAAAGAAGAAAGACTTCTTGATGGTAAAAATGTGTTGTGGAAACCCGAGGAGCAGAATCCACCACTCTTGTCCAAGATAACTCGTGATAATAAATGTACAGCAATATTTTAGTAGCAAAACGTTGCTTTTATATCTCAACTAAAATTAATTTGATGTTACAAGTTTTAATGTTTGTGCTAATATCACAATACTTTGAAATTCAAACTCAAAGTCACATAGAAAATCTCACACCAGCTTGTGATCATTGTGAACTTTCGCCCAGCACTACAGCGTGACTAAAGTTTCCAGGATATCATCACAGATCAGTTTAGTAAGACCCCAAAATGATATTTATTAACAAAACATGATCACAAACATTCTTGGTCCAAACATTGATTAAGTTAAATTAAAACTTGAGTTAACTTATCTCAGTTTTACCTTCTCAGACTTTCAGAAACAAACCTGCTTGTCAGAAGCAGATTTCTTGAAGGTGCCCGAACATAACTGTCATACAATATTCAGGGAAAAGATCATCACTTAAACTAACACTGCATAATCAAGTTACTTCAAGTTGAGTTATGATAAGGCGTTGAAACAGACACACACACACACTTCAAACTCCCCCATCTTAAACCCCTCCCTAACCTCCCAAGATCTGGTCGGGTTGCACAAGAATAAGACACAATTATTAACTTCGGTACCAACATCAAAACATCAAAATATGCAACGTTCTACTTTGACTTTTCATCTCAATTCCACATGTGAAAGCAATATTTTCTTCTGATTTCAAGACCATCATGCATCTACAGAGGAATCTGGCACTGGTTAATCTTTCTTTGACAATGTAGGTACAACAGGCACTTTATACCCATGGGTATTTTCTTTCTTTTTTTTTAAGAACTGTTGTAACAAATATTACCAGCATAAACATAAATTAACATTACCAGTTTATCTTGAAATTGTCCAGAAAACAGTTACTGTCAAGGAACTGGAAGGTTTGAAACATCTGCAAATAGTTTTCTTTCGTAAAATTATTTCACGTAGAAAACAGTCCGATGTCCAACCCAAGACAGTAATTGAGCCCAGAAGAGGTAAAATACTAAAGTTAAATATTAGTTTGAAATATCTACAAATTAGTGGCTTGAACCTAAAACAGTACTGCCCCCTTTCTTCAAACTCACATCTTCCAGTCATATTTTTTAAGATCATTTAGAAATGTTTTAAAATAGCCCTTTAAAGGGTAAACCAGCAAAAACGAAAAAAAAAAAAAGTATCAAGTATCAACATAATCTGCCTAGTCCTCCATCTGAACTTTGGGTCCTCAAAAACAATTAACAGGGTCATTAATGAGCTGTTCACAACCACAGATTAAGCAACACAACATACACACACACACACAAAAAAAAAAAAAAAAAAATGAATGTTGGCATCGGTTTTAGTGTAAATGAAAGTAGAGTTTTTCTTTTCTTTTAAAGACACTGTGATACCAGCCCTCATGTTTAACCACAGTGCTTCACAAAAAAAAAGAAATTAAGAAAAAAGAAGAATTGAAATATGGTCCCTTAAGGAATGAGCAGTCCAACATCGAGCCCAAAACCAATTAGTTGAAATAAAGAGTGAGCCAGGACTCTTAAGACTGAGCTAGAGGGGAATTTCAAACGAAGACAGAGTTACCGGACGAGAAAAGGTGCACAAACGTCCAACAAGGTGCATTGCATCAGAAATGGGAGATTTTGGAAAAGGCAGAGTCTTGAGCTGGGATTTAAGACGTGTGGCACTGAACGCCCCCGGTGCTGGTGTAGTCGTCCTCATCCATGTAGTAGTACTGATGTCTGTGTCTTCTTCTGCTCTCCAAGTCACAGTCCTCCAGGTCAGCGTAGATGTAGAGGTCCTCGTCCATGCTGTCCGTCTGCTCTGTGTCTATCTTTCCGGGGAGGTAGCGCTCGAGCTCCTTCAGCTTGTGCTTGGGGAGGAAATTGGCTGGTGGGAACACCACCTAGTGGACATGAGCAGAGTGCTGACTCAGCTTGGCTGTATACACACACACTTTCTAGATTCGCTGTTTTGAGAACCTTTACAAAACAAAAACAAAACATTTTTCCCTTCTACATTGCAATTATGCTCTACTTTGCTCCCGTCTGTCACGTAAAATCCTGTGTGACTCAAACAGGAAGTCCTGTAGATATTTCCTCAGATGTGTCATCTTCACATGCATAAAATCCTGATTTATTCTTGTCCAGTCTATAGTGAAAAGGTGCAATGATTATGCAAACAGAGTAGTTCAAAACAGGGATATTATTAACTACTGCAACAGCTCGTCTGTGCTCAAGATCTGAGTATTGATTTACTTCACAAGTTGAGCCACTCATACCTTACCAGCGACGGTAATGCTAACTAAAGCTAGCTTAAACATTGTGGTTTGTCCCAGTTTGGTGAAGCCAATGGGTTTCTAATCCTACAGGGAGAATGAACACATGAAGCTCTGTCCAAAGATTTTAAACAAGAACAACTAACATAGCATATTTATGTGATTAGATGAACATAACATCTTTCTACTGACTGTGGGGAATGACTAATCATTACTGTTGTGATACTTGTGTTAGTTAAATATTAAGCCTGATGCTCTGGAAGAGCTGTGTCAGTCTGCTGTCAAGGAGCAGAAAGGATTAGTCTGCTTCTATTGAAGTGAAAATAAAATCCTACAGGTCTTACCGAAAAGTGAATAATAAGACGTCCTTTCTCAAAAGGTCTGCGATACATAGGCATCCCCTCGTTGAGGACACACTTGGTGTCTCCAGGCTTGATTAGTTCCCCTGTAGTTGGAAACAGAAGGAGATTGGCTATAGCAAACCTGACAGGATATTCCATCAAGAGCCTTTAATAAAACTCAGAAACAATAAATAAGCTTCTGCTGCTCTACTGCAGAAGATCAGGTGATTCACAGCTGGTTCCACATATATCCAGTCCAGTCTTGAATACTTTACAAACTAACAAAGGTTGATCAACTTAAACCCTTTAGAAACAACTAAATAAATTTGTAATATGTTTACCTGGACGAGCCGTAACGAGGAGAGTCCTGCTGTCCAGTGTTTGAACCGGCCTCTTAAAACCACACAAAGCCTCGACCAGCTGCAACTCCATCGACATGAGCAGGTCTTCTCCTCTCCTGAGGACAGAAACAAGTTCAGCAACTAAGGTCATTTCATTTTGACGTTTCTGAGCAGCCAACACATTAAAAGACAAAATAACATGTTACTATTCCTGGGGATTAGTAAGTGTCTCACTTATGTAGTTTTCAAATTTTGTACACGTATTGTTGTATCGCCTTATAATGTAAACCTTGCTAAGCTAATCTACAGTATCCAGAAAGACATGTCTGATCCTATTTTGTTTCGTACCTGGTGAAAAGTGCATGTTCCTGCTGGTCGAGGACGATTATGATATCACCTGGTTCCAGCCCTGGCTCCTGGTCCCCTTCACCATGAAAAACTATTTTCTGCCCATCTTTCATTCCTGTGAAAAACATCAGCTACCGAGTTCAATCGTCGGTCTCAGCAACTTTACAGCTTTTTTTTTTTTTTTGTTATATAAACAGACTCAATAAGTCACACCTTTGTCAACGTGAACCTCCAGAATCTTTTTCTGTCGCATGATCTTGCGTCCTGCGCATGTTTTGCAGCGGTCCTTCTGGCTGATTCGCTGTCCTTGTCCCTGACAGTTGTGGCACACGGTGGAAACCTGCTGCACCATACCTGGGAGCAACTGATGCATGCGTACCTGCACACCCGTACCATGGCAGGACATGCACATCTGTGCAGCTCCTTTACGACTTCCACGACCTGCCATGGAGAAAAAGGGGAAATAAATAAATAAATCATCAGCACTGTGGAAAAATATAGAATATAAGCACATTTTTGACATTGGATAGGAGTGGCATTTAAATAACCATGTATTTAAATGAATTTTGTGTGAATTTAAAACAAACAAGAAACACATTTTGTCACCGGCTTAAACGGTTGTTGCCATACTAATTGAATTCAACAGCATTTTGAACCTGCTCCAACGAAGAACTTTTTAAATAATTACTTGGTTTTGACATGTTGTGCAGCTGAGTAAGCCAGTGAGTCTCTGGTACAATCCACCTGTCAAACAGTTCACTTCCATCATTCCAGAAGCACACAGAGCAGCGAGGAGCTGGAGGAGGCCTCAACCTTTTCCTCAGATAACGACTCCTTTGTGTGTTTTTTAATGATTCGGCTGCTGAACACATCCCTGCTTTTTGATGTTTTCACAGATTCTCTGCCAAAGGTAAACCTCTGAGATGTGGTGGAAACTAAAGGTCATTCTGCATCAGAGAGATGACACAACTGTAGATGAAATATGGTTATTAACCTCACACACAGACACGCACCACATTTCATGAGCCTGTGAGTTATAAGCAGACGGAGAATCTGAAAAGGGCAGTTTGTGAAGGCGACTGTGTGAATGCTGATCCGCCGCAGCGTCAGAAAAAGGCTTTTATATAAAACTGGAGCTTCTAAGGATTTTTCTTTTTGTTATTAAATGACAATACCTAAATGTTATTTGCTCTGCTGGGTAAGGTATGCTCATGTCATCCACTAAGAATTATAAAATGATTTCTGGTGACAACACAATGTTTGTCTTATGAGATCGGGAAAAATGTTTAAGCATTAAATCAATATTTTTAAAAAAAAAAATCTAACTTGTAATTCCGAACTTCTTTAATCTTCATAAAATAATACTTTTAATATTATAGAAAAAAGGGGTTTTTATCTTGGTTGAGAGATTTGGAGTCTTGCCATGAAAATGTTAAGTTCATACCACATGTGGAACAGTGGATGAGTTTTTGACAATAACAATGACTGCTTTAGTTTTGACAGTAAACAAACACCATCATTCAATGAATAAAACCAACTACTTGCAAACCTCAGGACTTAAAACTGCAGAAGTGTTTACCTTCACATCTCTCACAGATGCAGTTCTTCTGTACAGAAAGTTTTCTTGTTGCGCCGTTGTAAAGATCCTCCAAGGTCACAGTGATTTGATGAACTATATTCTTTCCTGTGGTGAAATAAAACACACCACTGTTATACATTTCACAGGCTTTGGGTATATAAGATTCATAACAATAATGCACCTTAATATCTACATAAAAAGGCTTATTTTTGGGCAATAACTTGGAAAATATGTTTAGACAAAGTAGATACATCATCTAAAGATCTGTCACCAACCTTTGATTACTATCTGTTATTTATTGGATGCAAAATTCACTTTGCTCTTCAATCTTCTAGGCTCAGTTCACTAGACTGATATCTTGAAAAATCAAAAAAAAAAAAAAAAACACATCACAATTCTTAGATGATTCTGTTTAGCGAAGCTTCACAAAATATTTTATAGTGATAGTGTGTTGTAAGCCGATATCGGGGTCTCTACGCATCTTTATTATTCTAAACTTTCCAGGCACAAATTTACAGCATTCTCAATCAATTTTCAGCCCATTTTAATTGTATAAATTTGAACATTTAGTACAGATATACAGAAGCCATTTCAAATGTTGTTTGGTTTTATGTATATAAAATGCAACCACCAAGAAAAACTCGGTGCATAAGTAAGTGGAAGGGGAAAAAAAAAGGAGAGTAAGGAACAACTTTTCCTCATGTTTTTCCTAATTTATCTGCCAAGATTCATCCGACATCATGTTTTTCTACCAAACATCTATGAGTGAATGAATCCACTAGTGCTTCCCAGCATAGTGAAAACTGATGACTTGCGCAGCACCACCTTATTTTCATGTCAATATATCTTGAGAGGGGTTAATACCAGATGGAACACTTCAGAAAAATCTAGCTCCTGTTTCTCAACGTGACAAAGCAGCACGTTCAAACGTCCGGCAGGTTCGTCACTCGTCTTTCTTAATGTTCAGAAGGAAGAAAATATGACAGGCTTGAGAATTACTTATGAAAGCTAAAAATAAATCCTACAAGAAACTCTTTGAAGGCAACAGTGGCACTAACCTTCCTGTTCTGTCCTCTAGTGGCAAATGTTATGAACTACATTACATAAGAATCCTATCATTTGCCCACTTCTGCATACTTCCACTGTTACATATCAGCACCAACCACCTTTATCTGGCAGATACATTGACATTTTTATTTGTACTGCTCATTACTATAACTTTTTTTTTTTTTACATTTTATATAATTATGATACAATATTTTCCTTTCTCTTAATAGAAATTCTGATTTATATTATTTAGAAACACTACGCAGCATTCACTTCATGCCTTCAGGAGCCACTGTGAGCTTTTACAAACATTTGCTCTCACCTTTTCGTTCTCTGTGCATTCGACTACCTCCACCAAAAAATAGGTCAAAGATATCCATGGGAGACGTGAAACCGCCGCCACCACTGCCGCCGCCTGTTCCTCCTTCTTTTATAGCCTTTTCACCTCCACGGTCATACACCTCTCTCTTCTTGGCATCTGACAGAACCTCGTATGCCTGCGAGATCTGTTTGAACTTCAGGGTAAAAAATAAATAAAAAAATCAAGATTAGAAAACCGCCACAGCTTCTGTGGTTATTTGTAGCAATATCAAGGGGACAAACCTTTTCCCCTTCAGTAGGGTTTTTGTCAGGGTGATACTTCAAGGCTAATTTGCGATAGGCTTTTTTAAGTTCATCGGGAGTTGCATTGGGTTTCACACCAAGTGTGTCATAAAAGCCTGTTTCTTTCACCATCGTTGCCTCTGTCAGATGATCTTAAGAAACGGAAAGAAAGAAAAAGAAAAAGAAGGGTCTGAACCATATCTTAACGCACCCAATGAAACTAACTTTGCCAAAAATATATATATTTTGTCTGTCAGTGCATAGCAACATCACAATAAAAATTTTAAGAACATCTCAAATGACAATTTCTGCAAAAATTTAATTCTTGTCGCCAAAATTGAGTGTTTCTCTTCAGAACCTGACAAATTCAACTCTTCCAGCTCAGACAAAATACCCACATGCGACAGGCAATCCAGCACAAAGAGCACCTCGTCCCGTTCCAAGTGTTTTAAATGCTAGTAAACTCCACAGGGAGTGAAACAATGTGGGGCTTTTTTTTTTGGACACAACTTGCTATGAACATTTGAACTCTTGTCAGAAACTTCAACTGTTGTGTGAAATAACCAAGTTTAAGCCTTAAAACACATGCTTTCCTTCCCCCCTTTTATGCCAGTAGCTAAATCTCATATGAGTACCATTACACTGACACAAAACTGTTACCCTCAACAATCTCCTTAAAATTTGTTTTATTTATGTTACACTTTTAAGTCGATGTTGTGAACCATCCTATTATATGAATTAATAGTTAATAGGTATTGGTTATTTGAAAAGCCATAGCCAAATGACAACATACTGAAGAAAGGCAACTTGTTTTAATTTTCTCTGCCACTTCAGTAAATGAGGGAGAAAAAAAAACATACTTTATGGTAAGGAATGTGAAACTTAGGCTAAATAAAAGGACAGTTATTATGCACCTAAAAATCAAAATATTTATGTAAGTTTGTAGAAAAATCATGTAGCAGTACATAAGAAAGTTAGAAATTAAGCCTTTTCTTGGTAATGTTTCAGGGAATTTTAGCCTTAAAATGCCGTAACTTAACGTTTGCATACTTGAAGTCCTCCTTAGGTTTTTTATTTTATTTTACAGCACAACGCAAATAATCTCAACAACAAATTGATTTCCTTTTTTGTATTTTGGCAAGCGTTTGTTTATGACAGAATTCATTCATGAATGATTTGGTAGATATTGGTCGTTGTATTCATAAATCAACAAACGTCACATGTTTCGCGTTAAGCGATTTTTACCACACTGGTCTCTAGTCTTTAGGTTGAATATGGGTGCCAATTAAGGTTTAAGTTTCGATTCATAATAACAACATTGGTGAAACTAGTTTGGAGTATTTCCTAGATATAATACAGCTGTTTTTTGTTTTTAGAAGGATTCCTGGGCAATTACAATTGTTTTTTTACGATTGTATAAGACTTAATGTGTCTGAATATTAACCTTCCACACAATCGCAGGTTAAACCGCTGGTTGGATCGGCACATAAACTGAAACTGATGAGGCCCTTCGTAGCTAATTTAGCTACTTGACCAGGTCAAATCTAAACTGCTAGGTAGGATGACCCTCTAGCCTTTGGCCAAGCTAAGCACAGCTGACAGTGACAGAAATAAAACGTGTGATAATAACTGTTTTCCAACCTTAAATGAAGACAACAAGCAGCAGCCTCACAGAAAGCCTTTCTTCCAGAATCTTCTGACCCGCGTGCCAAGCGAAAACACACCAGCCCCGTTCACGTTATAATCTCGCGAGACGTTTGTCCAGTCATCACCAAGCGGGGACTGCAAGGGATATCTTGCTAATGGTAAAAAATATTTTAAAAATTATAAAATGCCTATTTGCTGGCTTGTCAGTGAAGAGGGTACCCATAAACCAATCCAGTTACCTCATTTACGTGCGGTTGTTGTTGGGCGAGGTCCAGAAACGACAATTAAAGACAAGAAATGCTCTCGGCAGCAAGGTACCCAACATCAGTTTGTATGCTAACATGAGTATGCTAACCTAATCTAATACATACTGCTTTTTTACATTACTTTTAGAATGCTACTTACTCGATGAAATGATAAAAATGTTGGTGTTGCTATATTTAGTATAATAAAAAGTTGTGCAAAACTAGTAACAATCACTGCCAGGTTCTTGGGTCAGTAATAAAATCCTATAACAGCATAGTGGGCAACAGGTAAATGGGTGGTGGTGGAAATATTTTTAAGAAAATGTTGTTTCCTTTATTTATGTCTATTGGCTCTCATGCATTTCACATGTTAAGGTGAAAAGACCTAAAAAGGGAGGACCTTTTTACTCCCACCTTTTTAGGGAGGAGTGTGACTGTTTTAGGGATTGTATTGCTGTATTTATATTTTGCTTCTATCAAGAGTCATAATCTCTGATAACTTCAAACAACTTTTTGCTGGAGTTGGAGTCACATAACTATATTTCATTAAAGTGGACTGGAATTGGATTAGACATCATCTCCCAACAATTATCCACTGTCAAGGTGGGTTTTAAATGTTCTGTAGAAAATGGCTCCTTTGTATATTTTTCAAGTCAAGTAGAAAAAGTACAAAATGTGACTGGGGAAAATGACCAGCACCTATATTATGTTTTGTGAAGGTATAGTGATAATAATGTAAAAACACTTTCTCTAATTGAGCTTTGCCTAAATGACTGCTATCCCTTCCTTCCCAGTTGAACTGAAAGCTGAGTGCAACAAAGGTTATGTCAAAGTTAAGCAGGTAAGACTGCAAAATTTTGATGAATCACTTTTGCTGAAGCATTTTTTGGATTAAAATTTCTTTACTGCTTATGAACTAATTCTGACTTTCATGACTTTTTTTCTTTTTTAAAGCTGGGCTTAAACCCCACCTCAGTAGACTGTGTGGTGGTGGGGAAAGGCAATGAGGTCAGAATAAAACCTGGACAGAAGCTCCATGTTGTCAATCAACTTTACCCGTACACCATACAGTTCAAAGAAGATCTCACTGGGCACCACAGCAGCATCAAAAGTCCAAGAGAGCAAACATCGGAGAACAGTGACAGCCAGAAAAATGTTCAAACTCTAAAAGCTCCAAAACAGAAAACAAATGGCTCTCCATCAGTGTGTCATGGAGAAAACACACAAAAAAGTGTGAGGAAAAATATGTCCCTGTGCTTAAGATGCTTGTTTTATTATTATTTTGATTGTGTTGCAGTCTGCTGAACATCTAACAATTTGAAAAATGTTGATTCCTCATCTGTTGTAGGAAAATGTCGGACATTGGAGCCAAGGTCTGAAGACTTCAATGCAAGACCCTCAGATGCAGGTCGGTGCCTTACAAAAATGATGTGAAACCTCTGTCATGCTCTCCCCACAGCCTAATTTGTACACTGATGTGAACCTTTTTCTACTTTTCAGGTTTACAAGGATGATAAGGTTGTTGTGATTACAGACAAATACCCCAAAGCTCGCTACCACTGGTTAGTCCTTCCCTGGCAGTCGATTCCCAGCCTGAAGGCTTTACGTGGAGAGCACTGTGATCTTCTGAGACACATGCAGCAGGTTGCTGACCGCATGATCCAGCAATGCCCAGATGCCAGCACACTGCGGTTCCGGTCAGGTTACCACGCTATCCCAAGTATGAGGTAAGGCAAAGGCTGTTTTATTACTGCTGTTACCTGGCAATGTGACTGTTGTTAGTAAAAACCTGAACAGCTAATGACTGTTTTTTTTTCAGTCATTAGCTGTTAACTTACATGATATTGGCTTCATATTTTTAAATAAACTTGTAACATCTACTGGAATACAGCATGTCTCTCCACCTTTCCAAACAGTGTTCTGTTTCTACACTTGCATTTTTTTAAATCTTTTAATGTCTTTTTAGTTTATTATATCAGGAAAATATATATATGTCATGTTGGTCATGAAAAGACCAACTTGTTCATCTTCACAAAGGATATTTATGTTAATGACTGATCTGATAGCACAGATAAAGACATACTTATTTACTTTTACAGTCACATCCACCTCCATGTAATCAGCCAGGACTTTGACTCTCCCTGCTTGAAGAACAAGAAGCACTGGAACTCTTTTACAACAGAATACTTCATCGATTCTGATGGTGGGACTACATTTATGTCTGTTACCATTTTCTGCGTATTTCACTGTATTTAATAGCATAACTACAGTATTTCAAAGAATGCGTAATCTGTTTTATTTTTCCCCCCAACAGATGTTATTCAGATGCTTGAAGCAAGTGGAAAAGTCACTGTTAAAGAAGGTTCCAGTGAATTGTTGAAACTACCTCTCTGCTGCCATGTGTGCCACAAAGAGCTTCCTACAATACCTTCTCTGAAGGAACACTTGAAATCTCACTTTCCCAGATAATTATGTGACCTTAACAGAGAAGTAAACACATTTAATGGTGTTTAGCATATTTTTCTAAAATGTTGTTTTGCATGAAGTGTTGTAATTATGCAAGTTGAAAACTTGTCACTTGTTTTGTACATTTTTGAAAATGTCAACGTCGATATGCTTGTCCAGAGTGCATTTGTCAGTCCTAAGTCAAATGTTGATCCACTCTAACTTTATATTTGTTTGTACACTTCAATTTCAAATAGGTTTAGTTACTCATTCTGATGCAATAAATGTTTTCTAGAAACTATACACTTTTCTTCAACTCCTTTATTATATTCTGAAAGAAAACAATTTTATGCCATACTTAAGTTCTGACCATTTAAAATGGTTTAGGTACATAGTTAACTTGCTGTTTTTCACTGAAAATCTAAAAAAGTATATGCTGTGCTTTTAAAAATTACATTTAATATCAGATAATGATAGAACTATGAAGAGGTGCTTTATTAATATTCAGAATGTATGCATTCAGTACAATTTGGCTTTACTTCACTTATTTACTTTACAGCCATCACAAAAATTGAGTGATTTCCAATTTGACTACTTACTCACCAAGTTTAATCCAATAGGATAATTTAGCCTTAACTGTAAGTAATGATCACATACTGGAGCTTTATTCTTCTTACTATTATAACTAATGATTCTATCTTTATGTGCTTAATCCTGTTTTGGAGGTGCTGTGGATTGAAGTGGGCTTTTAAACCCAGACGACTACTTGATTGGAGAGTGAACAGAACCTTGCTAAAGAATATGACTGAATTAAGAAGTCAAAATAACACTATCCCTAAACTCGCATTTACATACATAATTTCTTGAAATATTATTCTAAATTTAGGATCTAGTTGAGCAAGACAGCTACATTCCCGTTTCAAAGGGAAACAGAATAAACGTGCCATTGTCGCCCTCTAGTGGTAATATTTCCAAACAGCAGTTTCAGGGAAAAATGGTACAGACCGTAGCCAGAAGTTTCTGAAGTTTCTTTGACCATTGCGTCACTCTGTGAATTCAACATAAATGAAAATGACAAGATGCATTTTAAAAAAGGAAAAGTTGTGGCTGGCCCGTACGGGGATCGAACCCGCGACCTTGGCGTTATTAGCACCACGCTCTAACCAACTGAGCTAACCGGCCATGTGTTGTCGTCCTCAAATATGTATTTAAGTAGCTTAATGCCGTGGGATCTCGTTGAAGTTGGTACACAAAGAGATGATACGAGATACAGCTGGTAGAAAACCGTTTAGGTTGCAACAGATATGGGGCTGGGCTGAAGGGTCACCTTCCAGCTGGACTACAGCTCTAAACACACCTGAAACTAACTTCACTGCGGTGGAGCTAAGTGCAAATGGATGTCACACTTTTCAAATTGTCTTTAAGACAAATTAGAGACATACCCAGATCTCATTTCATTTTACTTCAAAATGATCCATTGATATGTGTTGCCCAGTGACATATATTTTAAGTCAGATAAATTGACGTTTGTGGCTATTGTAAACGTATTCAAGGGATATCAAAACCTTTGCAATGACCTGTAGAATAGTCTTTTTATGCGGCTACATGAAAGCTTTATCACAAAGCTTAGCACAGTTTTCTTTTAGCAGCCATTGTTTTGCATGTAAATAAGTGAAAACAATACAGTATGTTCCTAAAGAATTTATTAGACAAAAACATTGTAGCATATTTTCTGAATTTCTTGACTAATGGACAAAAAAGATCTCTATTTCAATAAATGCAAGATCCTGTGCACTGATACATCGTCTCTGTGTAAGTGTAATAGAGTGCAGGTCTAATTGCCAGCACAACAGTGCTGAATACAATGGTTATATTCATTTTATTTCTCACATGTTATCAAAGCAAAGTATATGTGTAGGTTATATTACCACAGTATTTTTATTTTTATTTTTTTACACTTAGTGAATCAGGTCGCATTATAGCAGAATCAATGTTCAGAGTTGAACATTCGTTAGTCTTTAAGCTGGTCATTAAATAAAACTCTGATATGACAATCACAGAGGTTGCATTTCATCATCTTCTGAGCCTCAGTTCCCTCTCATCCTCGTCCGGCACCAGCAGGTGCTCACCTGGCGAATGAGCATCATCTCCTATACTCTGCAGAAAGTACTCCTCACTTTCACAGCTCTGCGTACTATTCACACAGTTTTTGGCCCTGACTTGTGCCAGCTCGGCGCTGTCACTGGCGTTGCTGTCTTCCGTGCTCTTGCTGGCAGTGCTGCTGTCGTTGCTGTCGCTTGTCTCCTGGCTCTCCTGGCTTTCACTGCTGCTGCTGCTGTCAGTGCTGTCGCTCGCAGCAGCTGAAACATCGCTGCTGTCACTGGCGTCTGCGCTGTCGCTGGTGGTGTCGCTGCCGTCGGTGGACTGTCCCAGCAGAGGTTGCTTGGTGCGGATCTGAACTTTCATGGTGTGAGTTGGCCGTTTACCGCTCAGCTCATTGTCCAGGAGACCTGGGTGACCTGTGACCTCTGTGCTTGTGTTGTCTTCTCCACTCGCTCCTTCGATGATACTTGGGAACACTCTCACCCAACTCTGTTGCAGGGTTTAAAGGAAGCCCAGGTTTACATCGGTGCAATTATGGTTTAGTTCAAAATCAAGAACGTAAAATATGTTTCCTACAACCTTCCGAACATTCTCCTCGCTGCCCATGCTGTTGTCTTTGGTTTCAGCCATGGAGTCCATCTGAGCAGAGATTATGAAATGTATGAGTCATTGACAGCTATGGAGAAGATTTAGTGAGCGACCATTTTTCTTTGTCCCCTACCCCGTCGCTCTCATCCGACTGACTGTCGCTCTCCTCTGACGTCTGTTTTTGAAGACACAGTTTTAGGCAGTCAGCACAAAGTTTTATAGCAATGCTGCAAAACTGACATCATATTTGTGTTTCATTGTGTTTCTATGAATCGCAGTGTCTTGCAAAAGTATTCCTTGAACTTCTTTATATTTTGTTACATTCAAAAAACTTCAATGTATTTTTTTGGCTTTGATGTGATAGATTAACATAAACTAGGACATAATTATCAAATGGAAGAAAAATTATGGAAAGAGTTATTGCCATTCTTCTCCATTGTCCCCTAGCTTTTCATACCCCAAAATAAAATTTTGTGCAACCAAACAGCCTTCATTATGCACTTAAACAGTAAATAGCACAGACCAGTGAGTAACTTACTCTCAGAGCTGTTTTGTGAAGGCTGTGGGTGTTGGTTAGCAAACTGTATTATGCATGACAAGGAGCACACCGATAAATGAGGAATAAAGTTATGGAGAAGTTTAAAGTTGTGTGGTTCAAAAGAAACACACGCAATAATGTCCTGCTTTTTATTTGTCTGTCATATCAAATCAAAAAAAGAAAGAAAGAAAAAAACCCTGACAAAATGTATGTTGTTTGAAATCTTTTGCAAGATTCTTTATATAGTTTCATTTGTTGTTTCTCTGGCTCATTTACCAAGATTTGAGGTATGCACTTTTCTTTTAACTCTAAATGTATGAAACCTAGACAACATTGAGGGAATGGATGACAGTGAATATGAATGATTGACCAACACACCTTGTCCTCTGAAGTGGATTCTACTGATTCAGATTCTGAACTCTGTTTACAAATAAAAGGACACATTTATAGCACATCATTTCAAAAATGTTTTAGAGTTATGTGGCATCAATTATCCAAAATATACTTTCTTCATGGATCAAGCACAATTCTGAATTTCAAAATGTCTCACCTGGTTGGAGGTGTTTTCCTCAGAGCTCTGTATCCCAAAGAGCAAAAACAGACAGTCACATTTAACTAAAATGTGACAATGTTTTTTGTGAACTTATACAAGTATATAAAATACATATATATATATTTACCTGAAGCTCTGATGTGTTATTTTCAGAAGATTCTAAAACTGACAAACTTTCAGTCTGGAAAAGAAAAAAAAAAAAGAGGAAGAAACCTATATGAGCACACACCCCAGTAGTTTTAATTAGATTTAATTACACATCATGACTGCAATATCAACAACCAAAACATTCATTAAAAACCTCCTTCTTGACAAGCTCAGGCAGAGCTATTGCTGCATAAATGCGTGGAGACAGATATGTATCCTTGTAAACAATATAATGTCAGCAGTGGGAATTGTCTTGAGGTCTGTACCACACCTATTGTTAGGCTTGCCGCTGACTCCGTCAAAGAAGCATTTTTATGCCCATTAAGATAAGTTGTTCACAGCACCGTTAACACACAATTCTGGTTAAATGTGTGCATGGAAAAGTATTCCTGCTTCAGGATGCTTTTTTAGGCATGAAGAGAGTTCTCAAAAGTGGAAAAAGTATTGTTAGTATCACCCTGGATTTTGTGGGTGGAGCTTAATGACGGGAGGATGCTGAGTATATTCAAGGTCTAATTTTGCAGCATTATATTTTCAGTCATCCCAAACTCATTTACCCTCATTTGAATAATTGGAAACTCAAGATGTCAGATATTTCAGGACATTATGTAAGCTACATATATTTACAAAGGAAACATTTTTAATTACTGCCCAATCTTACATATTTTTTATCTTAGGTTTCTGTAAATACGAGTCAGTTGCCTTTTTTATTGATGAATGCCACCCGAAGGTGTTAAATTCATCAGTGTAAAATTCATGCCATTATTTCCCAAAGGATGTTCTTCAGAAAACATCCTTTATATCTCACACACTCAGAAGTCTGAAACAGCGCAACTCGGTTAAAACCTGAGTTTAATATTGGAGTATATAGAGTTTTCTATCTCTTTTATGAGCTGCCTCTCTTGATGCAGAGAGTGATTCTGATGATTCCCCTCAGCTTTCTGATGGAGCATGAATAAAGGGTTTTAGCCTTTTTTTTTTTTTTTTTTTTTTAAAAAATAAATAGGTTTTTTTTTTTTTTTTTTTCTTTTTAATAAATTTTTAAAAAAGATT
>NW_015117439.1:0-17867 GCF_001443285.1 Poecilia latipinna
GTCAGCTACTCCAGCTCTTAATGTGGTTTAGTTTCATCACCATCCAAAAACACAGTTTGTCCTCAGTGTAAAGACAGAGATGTTCTTACGAGGAGTTGTTTGGACTTGGATTGGTTGAGCCTGAATGAATACATTTAGCATATGACTGTGACTCATCCTAGAGCTTGTTTTTATCCAGCAGCTGAAATCGAACATTGAAAACAGACAGCAGGTCACTCATACTACAAAAAGGATCCTTAATCGATGTAGAGGAGAGCATTAACAAAAAGGACTCCAGATGAATGTACATAGGATCCTAACTTTTTAAAACTATGTGTGAGTATTAAAACTTTGTAACTTGTCAGTTTTAGTTACCCTCTTTATTATGAGGTAATTCTTCATACTTATGTTTAAAATCTTCCATTAATTGTTTTCCACCTAATGTGAGAACTGGTTGCAGGGATACCACGTCCAAAGGGAGCATTACTGGAGTGAAACAACCCAGTAATACCCTTAATTCAAGAGTTTTCAAAGTATGGAAGAGCTATCCCCCCCCTTCCCAAACTACATCACTGCTATTATTTCTGTAAATGTTTTTGCTGTTGCTATGCTTCCTATTCCAGACACTCATATGTTTCACTGATGTTGTGGTGTTTCCCTGCTTTAGCGATGTGGAGCGCTACAAGGTATGAAGCTTCATTTACCTTGTCAAGTATGAACTTTTTACAACAACTGCTAAAATTAAAATTAAACAAAAACTCGTGTTTGTGGCAGTGGCGCATATTTTAGATCCAGCCCATGAAAATTCCAACTTTATGGTCATTTAGTCTAATTTGTGTTGACTGTACACTGCACTCTACTGTACACGGTTGAAAATCTCTCAATTTTATTTCTGGCACTGACATGGGAAGGTTGGTTGAAGACCACAGTTACGTTTTCATCTTTTCGTCACCTTCATGTCACAACCCCCACTGAAGAGCTGTGGCATGCCCCTCTTTTTGAAAAGCCCTGCTCCAACTCTTTGTGACCATACAAATGCGTTCCGACAGCAAAGGCACGTTTAGCCCCTCTACTGACCTCTGGGTTTCCCTTTGGATCTCCTTCCAGTGGGATTTGACCTGGAAAACCTCAGAATGGAGGCATTTTGATCAGATGCGTGAACTCCTTTAACGGAGTTCATGCATTTTATGCAGATCCAAAAAATGTGATTCCGGAGAGCAGAGTGTGGATGGGAACTGGTTTCCTCGGAAGGAACTATGCGTAATAAAGTACATCTTTGACAAGATGAGGTCTGCGTACCACTTCCGAGGTGGAACTATTTGCCTCATGGGGAGACCTGCTCCAGGTGAGCTCCTCCTGATCACACCTGATGAGCATCAGCTGTGGGAGTCACCTGCCAGTCACACCCTGCATTGGGAGAGGGTAAGAGCACACACACACACACACACACAAACACACACTCCAACCAATGCAAATCGCTGAGGATACACACAGTGTAAAAATGAAATGATTTATTCTAATGCTTGGGTGATAAAGACATCAGCTTTGCTGATTTCACTGAATGTGCAGAAACACTAAGGGGACTTTGACTATACTCTGCACAAGTAAAAAGGAGGAGAAGAAAGTGATGTAACAAATGTATGGAGCGATTTTAAAACTAGGCAATAAAATAAAATAAAGGAAAAATAATACACAGCCACATTCATTAAATTAGAATACCATTGAAAAACGTATTTAGGATTCATTAGACACAGACTGACGTGGGCTTATTGAAAAGTATGTTTAACACTTCGTTAAGGTTGTTATTTTCAAAAGGTAATTTTAATGTAACAAACAAACCTCATCGGTATGTATAATCTGAGTCATTTACTGAGTATGACTGTATATACATAAGAAGAGAAATGTAAAGATGCAGTAATGACTCTAAATGCCTGTTGGGTCTGTGACATCTTTTTCTTCAATGAATTAACTAGTGCAGTTGTCTAGGCAACATCCTCAGCCATAACCTGAAACTATGACCTTCTTTGTGGGGGAATGATGGTTAGAACAGAAAGAGCTAGAGTCAATGAAATTACTAGTTCAAAGATCAGACAAACACAGAGATGAATTAGAAACTCACTGTTTGAACATTTTAAAACCTGACTAGAACGTTTTTATGACTGATGGTTTCGGGAAAGCCTTTTCCTGCCCAGTGAACAATGTGTTACAATGGGCTAAGTGTGGAGAAGCAAACATATGAGCTGCTTTTTCAGCAGGTTTAGCTTTACCAGTGTTTCTTTATTAAAGGAGAGAAGTTTGGTTGATGGATGTAGCATGTGAATAAAGAGTTGGACAAGGAAGGAAATCAAGGTAGATGGTCCATCGGACTGGTGGGCTCTAAAGCACAAAAATGACTAATAAAAGAGCTTTATATTTACAAAGAGAAAATGTAAAGGACAGTGGATCTAGTGTGGGACTTTGTTAAACACCTCTGAGAAGACACTAATATTCATGGGGAAATTGTAATCTAACACAAAAGGACAGTGTTGACAACTCAATCCCTACAAATAGGATCAGGTTTTGTTGGTTTTATTTATTTTTTTTATTTTTGCTACTATCGTTTTAGAGACACAGAACTTCATCCCTTCTAAGTTTATATGTCATCAGATTTTCTTTTATGGCAATTCTCTATCTTTTTAAAAAATAAAATCAAAAAAGAGATTGCATAATAAGCATATTAATGTTTAGAGCCTTGGGTTTTGAAATTATGAATGGAAATAAATAATATTCTCTTGAAATTACTTTTAGCTTTAAAGCTTTTTTCAGAAATCCAACCATGAGACTGACAGTGGGTTGGGTTTTTTTTTTTTTCTTTTTTTTTTAGGGGAAATGGCGATGTGATGCTGACTAAAAACCCACAAAGGGTTCCTGTTTCACAGTCGAATGTCGCTGTGCACAAACAACCTTGTCAACTCAGAGAGAACGACTTAACATGTTTCTGTTTAATCTGCTTATGTTCATTTTGACTCTTAATGTGTTTATTGTTGATTCGGATGCCGCAGGATGCAATATAGGTAGGAAAAATAACCTTTTGGGTGTTTTAAAAAAATTGGGTAACACTTTATTTGACAGAAAATTGTTCTTGTTCTGTGTAATGATGTAGATTATTTTTTTGTTTCTGTCTTTTTTCTGAAGTACTTAGAAGTTAAACTGTTGTTTTTCTCCAACTTGTGATTTATGTAGGTGAGAAAGTGAAGGAACTGCCTTCAGGCAAAACAGTATGTGAGCCATGCGGGGAAGGAACTTTTCAGGCAACGCCAAAGAAGTCCAAACGTTGTGATGGATGCATGACGTGTTATATAGGTAGAAGTAAAAACCTTGTCAACATGTACTGACTGAAAACTGTTCTATGAACAGCAAATGATAAAGTGCAAACATTGAATGAAGACTTCTGTCCTTAAACTACAGAGTCGTTGGTTTAATTTGTGAAAAGAAGCTAAAATCCTAAAATGCATTTTTTTCTTGCTTTTTCAGAATCAGGAAGTGTTGTCAAAGAGAAGTGCACCACAGTGAAAAATACTGTGTGTGGATGTCGTGATGGCTTTGTTCCACGTTCAAAAGATTCAAGCTACTGTAAATGTGATATAGGATCTGGACTGCAAAACGGGGGTAAGTTATAGACTCAAACAAATTTCTTAGCTTCCATTATTTGATCCAAAGGCTGAACCTTAATGAAAATTTTTTTTTTTCCCACTGGCAGTTTGTTCAAAGTGCAAGGAAGGTTATTTCACCAAAGAGATTAACGCACAATGTCAAAAATGGAAAGAGTAAGTTTCAATAGTTGCACACCATCTTAAACCTCAAGTTCACATGTAGCTAAAAGCTGTTGTTTTTGTCTTTGTTATGTTTCTGCAGCTGTAAGTCTGCAGGGATCAAACAGGCTGGAAGCTCAACCTCTGACGTCGTGTGTAATGAGATGATAAATGATAGTCAGACCACTGTAGCCCCCACAACAATCACAAAGGTTTTCTCCTCGCTCTCAACAACACGTCGCCCACATGAGGGGGCTCCAACACAGAAGAGACCCTCGAGCACCACCACAACTACTGTTCAGCGCCCCACTGACAGAAACTCAATGCAGCCCACAAGCATTCACATAGGTAAGACTTTTCCTGCTTTCTGTTACGCTCAGATTCCAGGGTGGTGTAAGCTGTAGCCCGACTGTCTCGTTTTATTCCAGGTACGGCCATTCTCATTTTGGGAATTGCCGGATTGCTCGGGCTGACGGCAATGACCTGCAAGATGCATGTTACCCACTGCTGGCAGTCAAAACCAGCAGTACAGTGTAAGTTAAAGGCAATCTGGGCTCACATGCTTTCATTTAGTGAAAAAATATACAGCCACTGCACTGAAAATCTCCTGGTTATTCTGCCTGGTATTGATCTCTGAACTCTTCCTGAGTTCAAACATTAGAATTGTTACTTCTAAATGAATATGAACTTGTTTCCTTTGCATTATTTGAGGTCTTAAAGCACTGCATCTTTTTGTTATTTTGTCCGTTTCTCATTTTCTGCAAATAAATACAAAATCTATGCTTGGAAATTTAGACATGTTGCCAGTAGTTAATAGAATGAAAGAACAATGTTCGTTTTACTCAAACATTTACCTATAAGGAGTAAAATCAGAGGAACTGATTAATTTAAATGGTCTCTTAATTCTTTCTTGAGCTGTATTTATTCATTTAAGTGCAAGAACATTGAAGACACCTATAGCAAAAAAAGTCATTCAGCTTTTACACTGGAATAAGGTGCTAGTGTGTTTCTCCTGCACAGGTGATTGTCCATTTTAACTTACCACCAGACAACGCTTTATTTAGTAAATAAAAACATTTGTGTGCATTTTGTTGAATGTTTAAGTTATTTTCTGTGTTTTTTGATTTAATAATCCAGGATGGTTTGGCACAGCATGATGGAAAATAGTGGCAAAATGTTTCCTAATTACTTTTTTCTTGATCATGTGTACATTTTTATTTGCAGCCAAGGACTCTTTGTGTCGGAGGCCAGTTGAGGAAAGCGGTGACAGCAGTGAGTCCTCTTTGAAACTTAACCCAGAGCCATGAGGTGAAGTTTTCCTTTGATGAAAATCCTCATCTGATGCTTCAGAGAGCCATTCCTGGAAAAGTTTAATTTACTCCAGACCCCTTAGATCCTCCTTATATTGTTTGTTGTGTGTTAAACACACAACGTCTGCATTGTAACAGGGGTGTTTTTAATATGTACAGTTGTCAAAATTTGACTGTTTGTTCTGTTGTAATACAATGTAGGATTATTGAATTATACCTCGCTTTTTAAAACTGTGAAACCATTCAAGGTAGACATCCATCCTCTTGATGTTATACTTCTTAGGAGGAGTTATTATGGCTGACATGGTCAATAAGAATTTTTTTTTCTTATAAGTATACATTTACCAATACTACCTGGTGAGTTTTCTACTATATGCATTTATATGCAGGTGTTATAGACCTTCTGCTGACATTGTATATGCTCTAACAGGGCTGGGACAACTCTGAGAAATACGCACTTTGAATAATAATAATGTGGGTAGAAACTATAAAACACACCAGATACAGAAGTTAAAACAATATATAGAATAAAAGTTCTCTTTTTCTTTAACATTGTTTTTAAATTTCTTTTGTTGTGTTATTCAGTGTTTCCTTGGTCTGTTCCAACAGTCATATGTCTCTTTTGCACAAGATAAAAAAAAAAACAAAAAACAAATCTGTTTTCAGAAATATGTGGGGTTAGGGGAAGTACCACATGGAGCAAAATATGCTACTTTTTCCCCCCCCACCAAGACTTGCCTCCTCTGTTTTCTTGTTCTGGTGTTTGGAAAGACTGATATTGTAAATGTGAAGACTTTCATGTTGTTTGTGCCTTGCTGGAAATATTTTTCAGATTAGTGCAGTCAGAGGAGTATGAAACTTTGTTCTAATTACCTTTCACCATTTGCCAGATGAGCACTAAGTAGCTTCATGCCTGGTTGAGTCTCAGTGAGTTGTAAAATGGACCCGAAGGGAAACTGCAGATATGTTGATTCATTCTAAGAATTGAAGGCTCCTTTCAAGAAGGTGGCATTGGTTTAATTAGGAAAAATATTTAAATATATCATAACTGGATTAATTTTAGATTTGTTTATTTTATTTTACATTAAAATGAACATGTTACATATGCAGTGTAAAGTAAAGCCTCCTCTACTCAAGTTTTTCTGAAAATGTATTATTTATTGAAATAATATCACTGATACTGATGTGAAGTTATAAACATTTTACTTCTTCAGCTTTTGGTACTATTTATGAGCAGTTATGTTTGTTGTTTTACTGATGACATCTCTCTCTCTAGCCAAGGGGGAGAACCACATTGGAAAAACAAACTAAACAAAAACAATTCTCTGTTGAATCCTACATAGTTTTCCTGCTTATGTTCAAATTAGTTCAATAGGGTGGGTGCCCTCGTGTGGAATGTAAAGTTTAGGCACTGTAAAAAAAAAAAAGCAAACAAAAAAACAAACAACATCAGAGACTATTTTTGTGTTTTTTTAGACGTCTCAGATGCTTTTTACTACCTCTAGTTTAAAATCTAGAGCCAGATAATAAAATGAAAAATCATCTTGTTTGTGAAATCATATAGAAGAGGAGAATTTAATGCCTTTCTGGAATGAAACCTTTGCAGATCAATATCTTAAGTGTTCTAGAAAAGTTTTATTTTTTTATTTTATTATGTATTTTATTATGTACTGATTGAGTTGCACAAGATGTGACTTACCCAAGGTGCTATTCACGCACCATGGCTTCTAAATGTGAAGATCTGCTGCAGACAGAATAAACAGATGAAAGAGTACCTCCCCAAAACTGCCTGTAAATGTCACTGATCCAGGAAGCTGGTGTGCAGTTTCAGAGAAATTAAGCGTACTTTACACGGAACAAACCTGTTTGGGGTTTTTTGAGTTGTAGCCTGATTTACAAGCACTTCAAGATAAATATCATCCATCCATTCATGTCTATATATATTTCTAGTTGTTGTTTTTTTTTACCCATGTTGCACGTTTATTCTTAATGTGCGTGTATGACAAACTTGTGTTTATATTCTGTATATTATTTGAGTAAAAATGTATTGGTCTCTGAATAAGCCTTTGTGACTTTCTTTGTGCTATTTCTGTAGCTGTAAGACGGCTATCGGTGTGCTTTTTAAATTCACTGACCCTCATTTTAAGTAGTTGATTAACATTACAATATCCACTGTGCACATCACAGGATGGTGAGTTTCAAATATTCTTCTCTGTTACCACTTGAACTTATAATCACACTGATCAGACATAACATTACGATTACTTAAAAAGTGAAGATAAACAGGATGGGCTATTGGATTTGAGCAAGTCACACACACACACACACACGCACACACACAAAACAACAACAATAAAAGGATAAAACACACTCCTCAACCTGTCTCTGATTAGAACTGGTGGGCTAACGTTCATTATCATTATCATTTTCTTGTTCTCAAATAGCTACATAATGGGAGATAATCTTATCTTCACAAAAATTCATGTCAACTAACATGAACTCATCCATTTTATTTTAAAAGTTAACAGTTTTAAAGACATCCACTATTTGGATTTGATTTGAGGACTATGCGTCAGTGGTTAAGCTATTTCTAACAACTGGACCAGGATATATTAGGCAATATATGAACATTTGATCATCAAAGGTGCTGGAAATAAAAAAAATAAATAATGGACAGATGGTTAGCATTTCCAAAGCTGCAGCTCTTGTTCCCAGTCTGCAATGTCCATGTTTATTAAAAATGGTCCTTGAAGGAAGTGTGGTGAGCAGGCATCAACATGGCTTACAAACTTACAAACAGCATGGATCACAGTTTGCTGTTGCTACACAGGCATTGATCAATCAGTGGGTCCGTGCTAATATCATAATCTTTGGGTTTGTAATGTATGGTTTTGGATTTTCTCCAGCTCTGTTTTGAATTGTGGTCCCTGCTGCATTGTGGTCGGCCGCTTCCTTTCATGCATTCTGCTCCATTTACTTCCTTTGTTCTTGTGAGGGCTGTCGCTGCGATCCTTTGTCAACTTTGTTTGAGTATCTTTAGTTTATACATCAAGGAGCAAAAACAAAGACAGGTAAGAAGAAAGAAGAAAGTTATCAGTTAACGAAGTATCTTTTTTTTAACCTGACAAAAGAAAAGCTAATTAATCTAGAACAAAACATACATCTGCTACCTAAGGGTACATAAAACATATATGTTTTTTCTGATTAGTCATACAAATCTCCATTCTCCCACAAAGGGAAAATACCACAAAAAAAAAAAAAAAGAAAAAAAAAAAATTGGGTAAATGACAAACTCTCAGTTGGTTCAATGAAGTAAATTTGTGGTAGGTTTGAATGACATTTTTCTTTGGTTTTCTTTAACTTTGACTCACACACAACTTTCAGCTCAAGAATTGAATTTTCATTTATACATTTAGCCACTAACATCTTTTTCTTGTCTTACTTGATATTTCTAACACAGGGGCATAATATCTGCTTCTTAAACTGTTGTTTCACACCTGCGTGCTTCAGCTTTGCACTTAGTTGCATGTGGAGAGACATTATATGCGTTTCTGTCAGCCACCGCCTACGCTGTGAGCTACAGAAGGGGGTGTCCACGTGTATGGAAGAAATTGCTTCCACAGTGTCATCAATGCCATTTGTGGTTGTACACCGGCAGACTCCTCCGACTACTGTTTGAGCTACGCAAATGCTAGTCACTGGCTACGTCACGTCCTAAAGGAGGTGTTTCGCTGCAGCTGTCTACATGTGTGGTTGTATCATGTCTTTAATAAACCGAAAAGAAAGGGTTGATATCTGTGGTGGCACAGCTACAGATCATGACGTTTGAAACAAGAGCAAACTCAGACTGAAGCAAAACAGGAACACAGAATCAGATAAAAGAATTACTACAAATACATGGTAATGAGAAAGGAATGTGTTCGGCGCAGTGAAGCAGTGAGGCATTGCCATCTGTCGCCTTGATCTCCATCTGTGGGAATGGCCTCAGCATATAAGACGAACTCAGAGTACCCAATGGTCAACCTGGAGAGCAAACAGAGACTGTAACTCTGCCAACACAGACAGAAACATTAGAGAAACCAAGTATTAAAATCAATTATAGAACAAAAATAATGGAGGTTTCGACTAAAATTTTCAATTTGATAAACTACTAGACCCATTCCGGATGCCAAATAGCAAATGTAGTTGGCATCTTGGGAGCTTCGGCAACTGAACATTTCAAAGACAGATAAATGGAGAACTACTTAGCTTTATATGTTTTAGTTTATTGCTTTTATAAATTGTGGAGTACTTATTACTTTAGACCAACATTTAGCTTTGTACTTTTAATATCAGAGAAAGACCCAGAGAAACTCCTGTTAGTTTACTGAGCAACCCAGAACAAGAATCAAACATGGAGAACCAACATGTAGCTTTATTCAAATCTAAAACTCAACCCAGAACAACTGGAACCAACATTTACTTTTATACCTCTCTAACCTTTTTGTCTTTCTTTTGGCTTTTTTGTTTTATACTTTGTACTGCCTTGTTGTTGAGAATGTGTTATATAAATTCAATTACCATACCTTTTCTTACCTTACTTGGTTTCATGCAGTGAAACATAAAACCTGGCTTTATCTATTGGCTGTTAACCCCAGTTTTATTTTGTTACCCAGCTTGTCTAAAATTCAACAATTCACACTCACTGTCTAGATTAATTTTTCTTTATGTGCGTGCGCTACATTTAACTGTAGGCTTAGACTTCCTAGCCCAAGTACTGGCCTGCTGATGTCTCAAAAAACAATACACCTTGTGTTTTTACTTCTGGAAATATGGGATACCCAGATATGAAATTAAATATGTAGACAACAACATGGCGTATTATGCACTTGTAGGATGAGCTAATCATCTTTTGTCTTATAAATATCTCCTTTAATTAATCATGATTTGTGATTGCGATGTTTGAAAATCAATGATTCGTCACATCTCTGGAGGGTGCTGCCTTGTTTGTGCTCTGAGGAAGCCTCCGATGGTGTCAGGGCTTTGGAGTGCGACCAATGTGCTCGTAAATGTGACCAAATTTCTCAATAGTACAATAAAAAAAAATCTGAGGTTGCGCTGGTGCTACTGAGAAAAAACGTCTGCGATACAGACATAGATATGTCTACTACCCTTATCGTAGTCTAAGCCAATCAGAGATATCACTTCCAGTCTGGTTCCTTTGTGTTGCGCTGCTGGTAAATATGCTGTTCTATCTGTGCTTCTAATCTCAATGCATAGCCACCAACCTGAGTATGCAGTGACACTAATGCATATGTATATGTGAACAAACAATTTGTCAAATGTGCTCTTAAACCTCACACATGCTTGCTCAATATGTGCTCCGGCATGTACTCCACTCTGACAAACTCTTGCTCTGCCTGCTCTGTGCTCGCTCTCGGTTCTGTCGCAGTTCTCAAACGCGCTCCACTCTGACTCTCCTTGTGTTCGGCCCGATGTCTCCGTTCGAGTATGTAAACGAACCTCTCATAATGCCTCCTGGTTCTAATACATCTAGAATTGAAACACTTAAAAAGCACATTTAAAACATTGCTCTGCCCAAGTGACCGCTCTCTCCAAAGCCTTTCAGCTGTGATGTTAAATACCTGTCGAATATTTGGGCGCATCGAACTTTTGTGCTGGTGCAACCAAAAACAAGTCAAGTACACCGGAGCAGCCAGTGGAGACAGTAAGTCTAGAGTGCTGGGACTTATTAATTTATTAGGTATCTGCAAATTATTTTACTTGTAGGTTATCTTAATGCCAGTGAGTAAACAAACAGGCTCATTGTTGTTTCCAATAATATTTTTGACCCTAATTTAGCTAGCCTAGAATATTACATAGATTTGACAATGCACAAAGGGAATCCAGATGCCCCTTTCACAAACGTGCATCACAGTCTGGTTGGTTTTCAAAGCCAACTACACTCTAAAAAGTGTATTTGGGCTGCAGTTCATCTTATGGACTTATTTACATTAATTTCACTTAATTCTTTTGCTTTTGCTATGACAACTTACTTTTTTGTGTTCATTTAACTCAAAACTTACAAATCTTTAACCTAAAGGAACTTTTCACTTTGACTTTACTTGAAAGAATTAAGTTCAATACCATATTAGAGCACAATCCACATAAGGAGGACCCAGTCTCCGACACAGCCCTCGCAGGTTCGATGCCCGACCTGATGACCTTAGCTGCAGGTCTTCCTCTCTGTCATTGACCACTTTCCTGAATAACTACGCTCAAATAAAGGCTGTCTCAGCCCAAAACCCTTTGAAAAAAGATATCCTTTATTAATTTACTTCTTTATTTGAAGTAAACTAAATTATTTGAGTAAGACTGACTTAGATTTGTCATCTTAAAAATACTTAATACATTTGTTAAAAAAGAAAATTAACAAATTGAATTGGATGATTATAATATATTGAATTGGTTAAACTTAATAAGTTAAGTTAGATAAACTTCATTGAATTGCTTGTTACCAATTGAAGCAATTCAATTATGTTGGTTCAACTAATTTCCTTTTAGAGTGTACATTGTTGGTACATGTGCTTGAAGAATGAAGCTGGTGGAGCAACCGCCCCCCAGCGGGTCATTAAAATATGTTTTTTCTTATTTTTTTTTGGCACAAATGCATGTAAGTATTGGATACTTTTTTGTTTGTTTTAGTGCAGTTGTGTGCTTATGATGGGCTCCTTATTATATGCTTCAACACAAGTTGCAGCAGAGACTGAGATTTGGGCTGATTTTTTATTTTTGTTGCGTGGGTGCACTTAAAAGTGTAGCTTCTTATCCCTACATCTTAAAATAATTGGGCAGGAAATCATGTGCAAGGAACATATTATTAAATATGAAACACTCACTCCTACAGATTTACAAATATATTTTACGTTATTTTGTTTTGTGCAGACTAGCTGTAGTTTTTTCCCTCCACTTTTCTCACCCATTTTTTATTTTTATTTTTTATCAATGACCTTTTATTTGGTCCGGTCTGCAGTGATAGCTGAGTGGAGGGCACTTGTGACATTTCTTTAATTAGAGAAAGTCTGAGGAGGCAGTTTGATGTAATTGTGTCGTGAACGAAACACAAGAAGGCTGAATGTGTGGTTGTGCTGTTAACCACAGATATGCAGCAGAAGACGTGACTGTAACTTAAGTTGAATGTTGCTTTAGTTAGATTTTAAAAAGTCAGAAGTTACGTCTGTATCTGTGTGGGCTTGTATTGTTGGGTATCAAGTTTTTTTTGCACAGACGGGGAAATAGTGATGGGAAGTTAAGCTCTTGAAGTACAGGTCCCAAAGAAGAGCCGACTCCTTTGTCTCCCAAACGGTTACTAATTAGCAAATATTAATATTTCGTATGTTAATATGGCTTTTAGGGTTGCCTAATTTTATGCATTTGTTCTGTTACATTTTTTGACATTCTTAATTTTGTGTAAAGTTTTAGTCAAACTTTTAATTTTCATTTAACAAAACAAACAAACAAACAAAAAAAAACAATAACAAAACACTGCTGAAAAATCTTCGGAACAGAACCATAACAGAAACAGAACCAAACTCAGAAACCAAACTATCCCAATGATTTTAAATTGCAGCAAGATGCTGCTTCCTTCAAGGGTTTTAGCAGGATACTTTCCTCCTCACCAGTGTCCACTGACTGAGGGGATGGACAGATTATCCACCTGACTGTCGCATCTGCTCCCCTCTCTGTTTTCACATGATGTGGTGCGATCAGATAGTCTCACTTTAGACCGGCCACAAGGCCGCTGTGCTGCCAATTAAGACAAAATTTCTGCCATGAGAGTGACTCCATCACTCTCAGTGAGTGAGCCAGATCTTCTGATTCACTGCAAAGCATCAGCTTTAAGGCATCACTACTGTGAAGGAAAGATCAAACTTTGAGATGCATGGCTTGTCACCAAAATCAGATGTAACCTACTGACGGAACATGAGCTGGTCCAGATATATGGAGGGGAAAAAATTACAAATCACAATTAGTTGTGATAATGTATGGAAAAAAAGAGTTTAATCTAAATCTCTAAAATGCTGCTCACAGAGTAAGCCATGTTTTAGTCAACTCTCAAATATAGTATTTTATTCACGGTAGACTTGGAGTAAATTAACAAATTTAACTGAAAGTGTTTGCACACTACATCATGTAAAAAAGATCTTAATCTACTGTGGCTTGAGTCACTCAGACATGCTAACCTTAGCTGGAGAGTGTGAACAACCACAGCTAAACGTTGATTTCCGTTTTGCTGAAAGTGTTCAGCTACAACTTCTCTTGATGTTTCAATTTTAAATTTGATTTTGCCTGCCAACCATTTTCCTTTTGACTTCTTTCCACCTATTCTTCACTTCAAATATATTTGTTCTTCTTTTTAATCACTTTAATTCCAAGTTTTATTATTTTTTGGAATGTTCTGAAAAGATCTTAGCTGCAATATACACCTGTGTGACGGAATAAACTTACGTTATGTACAAAGTTCATATGGAGGAAGATTTTTTTCAGTTCAGTTTCTTGTTTGTCTCTAGAAAAGCACACGCCAACAAGCACCAAGTAGTAGTCTAGTGTTTTCACATTTAAAAACACTACGTAAGTGCTGAGGTACTCCTTAGATTGTACACAATCAGGGCAGGACAGAAAATCTTACACCTTTGTTTTGTAGACAGATCGACTGAGTTTTTTTTGGGATAAAAAACACATTACTTCAGACTTAAATTCTGTTTTTTTTTAAAACATTGACTGCAGTTTAGCTTCTTGTTTGTCCATTTCAATATCCACACACCTAAGGAGATGTTCCTACAAATCTCAGACACAAGTACTTGTTGCTCGTTTTGAGGTTTCACCTTCACTGACATGAAGCTTCTCTGGATGAGTCATGCAGCCATATTGAGAAGGGATTATTCCTGTGAACAGTGGATTATTTTTGTTTCCAACAGACAAGAATGTGTCTGCACAATCGACATCTATGCAGACTTTTCTTAAACCCAAACAGTATGCTTGTGTCACTTTGTAAACAAAGGCAAAACGAGGAACATCCCTACCCTACTTCAAACGCACAGACGGTGACATCTGAAAGAAACAGCATTACTTTTACTGGCTAACTCATTGTGTTATCCTTGGCTACAGCAAGAACGCAACAAGAATGTTTTCTCCACTCTTTTGCTTGACGGTTTGAACACAGTAAAAATGCCAGTGTTGAATTAACACCCAAAAGTGTCTATATGTGTCCAAGTCAGCAGGTGTTAAAGTAACACTTCTGAAAGTGTTAAACTATTGACACCCATATTTTGTTAAATTTACATTGGTCTATAATACTGAGATGGGTTTAAGAAAAGCTAAACTTTCCATTTCTGTGTATTGTTTTGAATATTTTCCACTGGATTTGATTGATATTGACACCTTGTGGGTCAATTATTTACTTTTGTAACACCACATTATGTTTTGTGATCAACACTACACTGGTGTTACTTTTAATATATTTTAACACTAACACCGTTGTAATGTTAATGTGACACTCTGACTTGGACACATATAGACACTTTTGGGTATTAATTCAACACTGGAATTTTTACTGTGTATATTGTTCTTTTCTGCCTTTTGAAATGGTTTGACATTTGATAAAGTAACTCACAAAACACTTCAACAATATTTATTTAGAAAGCAAAATTGCTAAAGAATATGCAGATTGCTTAGTTGACTTTGTTCTAGGGGAGGCTTTCAGGTACAGCAAGAATTTTGCAATGAATAATCCACATGAATAATTTCTGATGAGTCTTACTGGGTTAAAGGCTGATGAGGTCTCTGGGGAGAGCACTGGAGATTGATGGATTGTGGTGGGTTTCGTGCTTCATTGTCCTCATAAAATGTACTTGTAGTTGATGGTTAACCTAAAGGATTTTTGAGTTGTTGAATTGCTCAGAGTAATTTTCTGCCATTTAATGGTGCAAACATTTGGCTTACTGAGAATTAATTTCAGCATGTCTAGAGTCTGAGTTTCATTTGCCAGGAAACCCCAGGCTAGACAAGACAGGTATGCCAGACCACAATGACAGCAGGCTAAAAGCAGTATGCTTTACATTTCTTCACGTAGTTGTGGAGTTTGCACGTCTACATAGAGGGACTGCAAAACCATGATGTTCCCCACCTATGCTCTACAAATAAGTTCGCAAAACAACGGCCTAACTCACTGTTTTGTAAAAAGTAACATTGTTTTTCCTAAATCATCTATTAGTGTTTTTTTTTTAATTACTTTTGACAAAAAATGACTTAGGCCATATTTTAGGAAGACTAAAAAAACAAATAAACACTTTTATTGATCAATTATTATTTCTCTTACTATAGATGTAACCAGTGCACCAATAATAAAGCTATTTTATCATTTTCTTTAGAGGGTTCTTCAAAGAAGACAAGCTTTAAATCAGATGTTCAATAGTTTGAATGATTAGTTGATGAATATCAGCTGCAAAAACTTCAATCTAGGTGAGGTGGGCAGAGTAGACAAAAAAATGTACTCAAGTAAGAGCAGCACCACTTCAACGTATTTTTACTCAAGTAAAAGTAAAAAGTAGGTATCCGAGAAATGGCTTAAGTAAGAGTAAAAAATAATATGTGGTAAAAAGTCAATTCAAGTACTGAGTAACTGATCAAATTACATGATCAGATGGACCAAAGTATAAAATTAAGTGACAATTTGGGGATTTTACGAACAAAAATAACAATAATTCACATAAGTGGCAAAAAAATAACAAAATCAGGCAAAAGAAAAATGTTTCCAAATCAGTTTCTTTCAATAAAAAACAAATGAAACCTTAATAAAACTCTGTCTCTGGTGAATTTTTGATTGGAACATGTTCTTCTCATTCAGTGAGTAGAGAATTCAGATATTTTACTCAAGTCAGAGTAGCAATACTTCATAATAAAACTACTCAAGTAAAAGTGAAAAGCATAGGAACAAGTACATTCTTTAAAAAAAAAATACTCAAGTACATATAACTGAGTAAACATAACTGGTTATTGCCCAACTCTTATGATCGCATACGAAACAATAATACTTTATTTTGAGATTCTGTCTCTTGCATGACAGTAAGTACATTTACAAGCTGCTGCAGCCCAGCACAAGGACCGTATCAAACAGAGGTAGATACGACGAGACGGTCGTATTTTAGGGAGATAATTTAATTAAACCCATAAAGTAACATGCATTATCAGTTAACAGTAATGTTTGAACACCTCTGTGAAAATGTATATAGTGTAGAAAACCCCAAAACAAAACCAAACCAAACATCAGGGCCCTGATTCAGAAGATGGGCTTAAAACATTCGTAACATAAGTCATTTATTCTGAATAAACCTACCCAGCTCGCTCTGTGATACTCAAGATTTCACATGTCATTTTACAGTACATGAGTACATGAAAACCTTCATTGATTTGGACTAGATGTCCAAATCAATCATTATTTTTGTTTTTTGCAGACCAGATGTTCAAATGTTCTTTTGACGTCTCTGAAACTATAAAACTCGACATTCAGCAACAGACTTGAACATATGGTTCTGGGCACCGGAAACTGTTTTAACAGAGGTTCATAGAAAAGCAACAACGAAAAAAACCCACATTGAGCTTACATGTAGAGATTTTATCATGCATACACTTTCAGGGGAACAAAACAGATTTTTTTTTTAAGTCTCAGAAGTCTATTAACCACATTTTACTATTTTTCTTTAAAAACTGGGGTTGGTATGAACTTGACGTTCACACCAAAATATTTTTTTCAGCTCTTTAAATTAGCTTGCTTGAGTTTAAATGAAAAATAACGTAAAGTAAATTGAAATTATAAAATATAGGTACATTTTCATGCTTTCCTCTCATTGTGTGCCAAATGAAATGACTTTTGAAATCAAAACTTATCATTCTTCAAAATAAATTGTATAAAATAAGCTTGTTTGTAAGCTATGTATGGTAATAGTGCTTCAGAAATTTTGTCTTTCAGGATTCTTTAGGTCTAGTGTCGAAAAACATTGTAAAACTTTGAAAAATACTCCAGATTGTTTGAAAAATACTCCTTATTGTTTGTTATTTCGGATCAATCAGTCACAAACAAATAGAACATAGCTTCAAGAAAAAGGTTGCAGGGAGAGACATTTACTTTTTAATAAAAACTTGCAGGATTAAAATAAAATCTAAACAACTTTGGCTGGATTTCAATGAAATATAAAGTTTTAAACCATTCAATAAAACGTGTTTCCTCATAATAAACATCATATAATATAAAAGGACTGGAACAAAAGTAGTAAACAGCAGAGATTGATAAAAAGAATTTAGGTTAAAGGTTATCTTTTATGCCTCCTTGAACAAGTTAGGATTTGTTTATAGGCTATACAAAACATGTTCATTACATTTTTTTTTACACAAAATCATTCTCAGATGATGAGATTTCACTTTGCTCAGTTCATCTGATATGAGCTTTCAGAATGAGCTGTGTTAGTTCCTCTTATCTCTGTAAATCAAAATAAGTTGCTGCTTGTTTGATTTCTACCAGATGTGGAATTGTGAAATGACCCTGAGTCAGAGCAAAACACTTGNAAATTAACATTGGTCTATAATACTGAGATGGGTTTAAGAAAAGCTAAACTTTCCATTTCTGTGTATTTTTTTGAATATTTTCCACTGGATTTGATTGATATTGACACTTTGTGGGTCAATTATTTACTTTTTTTAACACCACATTATGTTTTGTGATCAACACTACACTGGTGTTACTTTTAATATA
>NW_015117440.1:0-2034 GCF_001443285.1 Poecilia latipinna
TTACACTATATATGCCTTCCACACCAGCTAAATGTGATATAAAAATCTGGGCAGCATGTGATGAAAAACCCAGTTATGTTTTGGACATGCAGGTTTAAACTGGAAATCCACCTGGAGGATCATCTTCAGGACTCATTTGTCTTGATTTTAGTCAGCAGGTCAATTTGACCCAGGGCAGAATAGTGTCTCAAGTTCAATTATAAAGATGACCCCTTCAAAAAAAAAATCTAAATGTAATATAAAAAAATTTACAAAAAATCACTTTCAAAGATAATTAGTGTTATTTTGTGTTTACGTTTTTCAGTGGGCATAAAAAAAATGTAAATCACATTTTTTTTATGTCCGAATGAGTAAATTGTTGTCATTGATCCTTCATTTGTGAAGAATAAAAAAAACATAATTGCACAGATATTATATTGATTGAAATCGTTAGTATTTGAGTTAATAATCAGACACAAAAAAGATTTGGAGGATTTTTTTGGTTTCTGACAATATTGCATGACTAAACACTCCCCGGGTCAAATTGACCCACGAACATTATTGCTGTACCTCAGAAACGAACATAACAGGAGGGTTAAAATCTTCTTCAGCAGAAACCACAAACACACCGAAAAACACATTTTTGCCCTTCCATGTTCAATTGGATCAAGATCTGTAATACAGTTTGGAATACAGAAGAGTTGAAAGGATCCTGCCTCATGTCTTCATTATTCCATCTGCTGCACCTCATCCTAACATCTGGTCCTGAGCTGAATCCTGGCCTAAGTGGTGTTCTAGCTGACACTTCAGGTTGAGAGCAGTAATAAATACGAATAGTGCCTTACAATCCTTCAACCCTAAAGCAAACTCACCTACACCAGGACTACTTATATGATCAGAGGAAGCCGAGTCACAGCTACTGAGTGTTGTGTCGTTCACTAGTGATTGGATTCCTTGAACGGCTCTATGAGGACTCGTCTCAGTTAGTGAGAACTGTTCATTGTTTTTTATTAATTTACTTGCCTATGATGTGCCTATGATGCTCTGCTTACACATCTACAGCTGTTGATTTTCTAAAAATGATTCAATTAATTACAGTTGACAGAAATAGGTTAATTATTTTTTATATTTAATGGTGCAGAAAATGATTTTTGTTTCTGTTAAAGCAACTCAAGTCTATTTTTCTTTAATTGTGCTTCTAAATCACAGTTAGCCCTAATTGTTGTTAATGCACATAACACTTGGTAGTACAGAATAATATCTTTTATTTCTATGTGTTTGACATAATTGGAAAGCTTAGTCACTCTCAGGATCTGGGAATAACTCAAATGTCATGGCCAGTCACATTTCCCACAGTCTCTGAGCCAGCATGTTGACATATAAATGCACACACCACACATAATGCTTTGTTCACAAAGAAATATTCTCACTCCATGCTCAACATGCACCTCTAACTTTGCATGTGTGAACATTGAGCGCAACTCAGTGTGAACATTTGTGGTTCACATTGAACTGCGCGAGCAGAGCAAACACTGTGGATTCAAGTTTGACTCACCTTGATGAATTCCACAAAGAAACATGGATCCTCAAAGTAGGTTGATGTAAATATCCATACAGGTCTGCCAGTGTCCAATTTATTTGAGAGGAGGCGCTCAGTCTGCAATGAGGTGAACTTCAGACATCAAGCAGCGTCAGGGTTACGGTATGGCAGCTCCCATGATTGCCGAGCGGCGAGCTTAGAGTACTCGCCAAAGGAAACGAAACACTATAACTTTCACATAAAAAGCTCAACTGGCACCAGACTTGGTATGAGTGATTCTGGTTGGATGCCTGATGACCCTATTTCATCATAGTCTGACATCACAAAAGCCCCGCCTCCTCAGAACAGGAATTGACTTTTTCACTTGGAAAGCTCCATCATGGTCTCCAGCCATGGTCTAAACCCATCAGGAAGTCAACCATTTTGGATCAAACCCATGTGTCGAGAAAAGTCGAGCTCATCCCACTTCCCCATGCTGGAGATTTTAGTTTAATAATAACAATAAATAAAGTTAT
>NW_015117440.1:7014-11037 GCF_001443285.1 Poecilia latipinna
CCCAAAGAAATCATATTACAAACCTTTTTATTTAAACAATATCAATATAAAAATGCAATAGAAACAAATAACTAAATAAATCTGCCATTCATCTAAGAAAAAAAGTAATGATTTTGTTTAGGTCCCCTCCCCCCCATTATTGTTAAAACAATGGTTCAGTCCAAAGTGTAGGAGGAGCAAGAGCAGCGCTGAACAGGCTCAGTTAGCCCTGCTGAAGTGAGGAGCTTGCTGTAAGCTATGGCTCTGTAGCACTAACAAAAAACCCTCCAATAAGTAAATACTTAAAGCAAAAGACGTGTAACGCATTTTATTTACTTTCGCTCCTTAATAGGAAGAAACTCATTAACAATAAAAATCAGTCCACAGTTCGTTATTTTATTACTTTGGCTGAATCTTGACAAACTGCCATCTTATTCCTTGGAAATCAAAACTAGCTAAACTGCTACATTGCTTTCATAGACTTGACTCCTTTTTCTGTCAAAGGTAGCCAATATTTCAATTATATTTAGCTCTCCAACTCTTACTTTAATAAGAAGAGTTTGAAACTGGAGGGGCTGAGCATTACCACTAGCCGACAGCTCTGTATAGGAGCCGAGAGCAAAGGGGCTGTTGCAGCTGACAGTAAAAGAAAATAAAGCATGCCTTTATTTCTTATTTTCTTCAATGTAGAGCCTTTAAAACCACAAAATAAAATCTGAATATTTTTCTAGAGAAACTCTGGTGCTGAGCCTTAAGTTTAAGTTATGATACTTCCCAGATATTCAATTTCTACATATTTATAGGTTCTCAGCCAGGACATGAAAAAAAACAAAAAATATATATTTTTTAAAGCAACTGAAGTTATAATTTAAAGAACACATAACTTGTATTATGAGTCACTGCAATAAATCAATATTTATGAAGAATTTTATTAAGTGGAGTTACTTATTAAAACTTGTTTTTATTTAGAGCCTTAAGTTTTTGTAAAGGTGTAGCAGAGATTAGATCAGTGACACTGAACATTTGCAACATTTGACATCTTAGTTTGACTGCTATGGATCTCAACAGGTTGAGAAAAACATTTGATATGCATTGCTACTTACTAGTCATTTCTGGTCCTAAGGCTTGAACACAAAAAATATTTTTTAAACTACATTTTACATTACATTTAATTTGAACTTTGCTGACCTACCCCCCAACAAATTGCTCTTAAGAAATGTTCCTGTTTATGGTCCCCCCCAATAATGAGATGGGATTTACCATATATATATATATATATACATATATATTATATATGAGAATAGCCACAAATAAATCCACATTATTTGTGAAATAGCTTACCTCGATTTTGCATGAAATTGAAAAGGTCATCAAGAAAGTCTTTGCGCTTTTCATCTTCATCAAGGTCATACAACTGAAAAACAGAGAAATCACTGGAAATAAAAGTTTTTCATCAAAGAAAAATACCTTGATTCAGTGACATCAGAAACCCGGGGCCTCATATTTAAAAGAGGGCACAGTTTTCACTCTAAAACTTGGTGTACGGACAAATTTAGAAAATGCGGCGCACAAAAACATCCANTGTTGTTAGAAAATTTTCCAAGCCATGATCCAGAGCAAAGAGTCTGTGTGGAGTTTAAAGCCTGTCTAACATGTGTCGAGAAAAGTCGAGCTCATCCCACTTCCCCATGCTGGAGATTTTAGTTTAATAATAACAATAAATAAAGTTATCTTTAAAACTGATTATACAGGTGACATCAAGACCCAACAGTAGAGTCTGGCAATAATAAAATTAATCTGGTTGTGTGTGTTGTTATTGTGTCCTGCTTTAATTCTACTTTTTTCTATTTAATCATAAAAAATCATAGTCAGACAGAAAGAGAGTCATGAAACAGGAAGAGCAGGTTTCCTGAAAAAAGAGGAAGTTTCCAGCCTGCAGTGAATAAAAATAGTTCAGATTGCTCATTTTGAGCATTAAAGGTTTAAGGAATAAAATCTAAACATTTTGAGTAATTGGATAAAACCCAGAGTAAAATACTTGAATTAATAATGATAACTTATAATTAAGCTAATAATTAATATTGGGAAATGTGCAAGAGCGTGGATGGTGGAGAGTGGGTGCCATTGCTGGAGCTCTGTGGTTGCCAGAGCGGCGCTCAGCTGCGACGGCCTCCAATGCTGCTTGCAGTTTAATAAAACTGCATCCTTCATTTGTGAGACAAAAGCACCTGCCTTGTGGGCTGGGTTGCAGGTGCTATTGTCCGTCTTTGTGCTCCTCCCCTTTGCAGGTGTTGCTGAACCGGTTGATTTGGAGCACAGAGTATTTAAGCCTGGCTGTCTCCACCTTTGGCGTCCACTCTGCTGCTTGACGCTTGTGGTGTTCTGTTGCCAGGCCTCAGCTCCCCTCCTTTTGAACATTTGAGTTTTGGCACCTCAGCAATTCCATATACACTCAAACACATCCAAGCATTTGAATTACACCGATACCCACAATCGATTGTTGTTTTTGTTAATATTCCTTTTTATGCATTTTTACCACTGCATGGTCTCCTGTTTTTTGCTATGACCTTGAGCCAGTCGTTAGTTACTTTTCTTTACTACTGCTGTTCATCTCAGAGACTCTATTCTTTACCTTCATTTTTAAAATTTTACACTCCATTCTGATTCTGGTGTGAAACCCGTCTTAAGAAATAGTTGTGAGAGCTAGAGTTAGAGTAATGTGTGAACTCTGACAACAAATGTTGAGAAAAAAAAACATTTTTTCTCAACATTTGTATAGTTTCCACAGGGCCATGCAGAGACTTTTAAAGGGGCAGCAGCTTAAAATTAAAAAGTGGCACATTTTTAACTTTGAAAATGTGCCCCTTAAAACACCAACAGGAATATAGCAACTACCCATATTAATCAAGAATATAATATTTAACTGGATCATATATCATTGTCATCATGTGTGGACAATGCAAAGCAAATGTAGCCTATGTTTTCCCGATAGGTATAATGTTATAATGCCGATTTTTCTGCTGACAGAGCTGGAGGGTTGTGTTGATCTGAGACTTTTTAAACAGACCATAGGAGAGAAGGTTGCTGGTTATGAAGTCATGAAATAAGCAAATTTGCTGCCATTTTATTAAATAACTCCTAATAATATCTGACTATTTAGCCTCCATAGAAACTTGACTGCAGATTGCTCTAAAGATCAAAAAACTCAGGGGTTAACTACATATAATTTTTCAATCTTAACACCTCTGAGAGATCTACAATTTTAAGGTTGAAAGATAAATTATTTTCATAAGATTTTGTCATTCTAAGATCTTAAGAAACATACACACATTTAGCATGGGCGTAAATCCCGGTGGGATCGGGGGGTCAAGATATCTCCAATCTTGGAAAAGTCCAGAATGGTCCCGCCCAAAGAAATCATATTACAAACCTTTTTATTTAAACAATATCAATATAAAAATGCAATAGAAACAAATAACTAAATAAATCTGCCATTCATCTAAGAAAAAAAGTAATGATTTTGTTTAGGTCCCCTCCCCCCCATTATTGTTAAAACAATGGTTCAGTCCAAAGTGTAGGAGGAGCAAGAGCAGCGCTGAACAGGCTCAGTTAGCCCTGCTGAAGTGAGGAGCTTGCTGTAAGCTATGGCTCTGTAGCACTAACAAAAAACCCTCCAATAAGTAAATACTTAAAGCAAAAGACGTGTAACGCATTTTATTTACTTTCGCTCCTTAATAGGAAGAAACTCATTAACAATAAAAATCAGTCCACAGTTCGTTATTTTATTACTTTGGCTGAATCTTGACAAACTGCCATCTTATTCCTTGGAAATCAAAACTAGCTAAACTGCTACATTGCTTTCATAGACTTGACTCCTTTTTCTGTCAAAGGTAGCCAATATTTCAATTATATTTAGCTCTCCAACTCTTACTTTAATAAGAAGAGTTTGAAACTGGAGGGGCTGAGCATTACCACTAGCCGACAGCTCTGTATAGGAGCCGAGAGCAAAGGGGCTGTTGCAGCTGACAGTAAAAGAAAATAAAG
>NW_015117440.1:16608-19192 GCF_001443285.1 Poecilia latipinna
TCCCAAAATACAGAATTTTTCCAAAGGGTTTGTTTACTTCATGAGATGATAACTATGACTCAGCTACCATTTTGGAAGGGCTATCATACCAAAATATTAACTAGAGACATGTATACATGTATCTTTTCAAAAAATATTGATAGACTTTGCCACCCTGAAACGGACAAAAATGTCAAATTTTGGCCTCTGGCCCATGGACTAGTTGGAGTAAAGATTTATCGAAAAGTTGCAGGACGGTAGCTCTCGAGGACTGGATGTGAACACCCTTATTATTATGTTTGTTAGCAGCTAAAGCTAGCCAAGCAGGTGTAGCAGGGGGTGTCGGTGGTTAAACAAACATTAAAACTGTCAGAAAGGCCGTTTGAGTTAACATTATTTAGCTGTGGAGTCGTTTTTCTTGAAGTTTCCGGCTATAGAGTGGCTGTGCTGGACCGGTGGTTTGATCTATGTGATCAAAGCTAAACCAAAATGTTTTTGTCTATAAATAATGATAATAATGATAATAAATAATGACATATTGGCTGCCTCTTTTTTTCTTCATTAGTACGTCATGTTGGTGACTGAAACCTGTTATGATGACTTCAACACATTTCTTCTGACAGGTTGGTAGAAGAAATGCTGTCCAGAATGTTTCTATAAGCTGACTAATTTCTATAATGCCTAATGTCTGAGTTGTGTTCATGGTAGAACAGCTGTGTCCGAAGTCAGGTTTTGCATCCTTGGGTCCTCGATGACCGGAAGAGAGAAGCTGTAGCTTTCAGCTAGCTGCTTAGCCTCTACCTTGGTGTTATGTTGCTTAGCAACCGTGACAAAGTGAATCACATTGCGGCGAAGGAAAAAAAAAAACGGACTCGAAGTATGTTTTTTTTTTCTCTCCTGATTTCTCTACAGGCGCTTTCACACTGCACGGTACGGAACGGTACAGAACGGTTCCAGCCCTGTTGTGTTCGCATTACACTGAGGGCGCCATCGAAGCGGTGCCCGTGTTATGAGCAGAAACGCATGCCTGCCCAAAATTGCATCCCCTCTCGCGGGAGCGCGCATCGCTCTGTTCTCTCGCATACCCAGCCAGCATGCATAGGTGGGCCCCACTTGGGTTTGATGTGGGCTACATGGGTTATGAGTGGGCATGGGTTTTATCTGGGCTAACTGTATGGGACCGATATGGTAACCTAAAATGGGGCCCACTTGGGCTGGCCCATTAGGGCTAAACATATGGGCCCCATTCAGCATTAATGTGGGCTAACTGTGANACCGTTCTGACCAAAACAACCAATAATATTTTTGAGTCCATCTGAACCATAACCTTGAGGTTCTCCATGGCTGAGTGTCACTGCAAACCTCTGCGGAGAATTGATCAATTGCTGTGCTAAAGGGCCTACCACCATAGTGAGGAATAGAGCGGGTAATGGAAAAACTCACTACCAGGGGTAGAACCGAACTACGCACTAACTGGTTAGTGCGTGGCTTGCCAGTAGAAAAGCACCTTAAGTTACCTGAGATACTGAAGTCTGTTTTTTGAGGTGAGATAGTATCTGGTAGCAGCTCTGGCTTTTAAAATGAAACCTTTGGTTCCTGCAGGTGTCTTAGTATCCTTATTTACAAACACACACTGGATTATTTCCAAATGGATTAATGATACCCAAATGGTAAACATTCTAATTTACTGTTAATAGCTATGTGTCATCTGAAAAAATAAATACAAAAAGTCAACAATATTTCCAGGTCTGTAACTGTAAACCAGCACTAAACTTTGCTCCAGATAAGTAGAAATTGAAAGTACAGAGTAAGACTATTCAGCTAAATTGTGTAGCTAGCAGAGGGTAGGAACAGTATCCAAACAAAGGCAGTTCAATGCTGCAGTATGTACATTTTAGGGAAAAAATTATGTTATATATTTGTTGAAACTGTCACCATATTGTCACAGTATGCTGAGACAAATAATCTGTGAAGAAAAATCAAGCCCGTCTGCCTTCTCGCAATGCTAAATTGAAACAACCAAGCAGAGCCAGGAGGAGGGTCTCAGGACAACATAGTAATAGTTTTAATAAATACATAGATTTTTAAATAAAAGTTACATGCTGAATCTAAATGGTTACATCTTACTGATTTTATTTTTTAACAAACTCATTTGTGGGCCTGATTGAAATCAACATCCTCAGCAAGCATAATGTAGATGGTACTGATATGCCTAAGGTTATCATCTGTTGGCAGAAATGTAATATAATAATCTGAATTATGCTGTCAATAGTAGCCTAAGCATCTGAAAATAATCATTTTTTTATTTTACCTCAGAATTTGTCATTTAATGAGGGTGGTATCCTCTCTCATTCTGCTATGTCTCTATGTGGCCATCCTGGGCTACTATTGTGTAGCCCAGGATGGAAAAACTCACAAAATCTGATAAATAGGCCAATACAGCATCCTAAAGTCTATGTAAGTGTACATTTCTACTATTAATGATTAACTTTTTTATAACTAACAAACTAGACACGAGTGACACTCTAAACAAAGCCCCTACTAACACACCAAAGAACCAGTTAAGGTTATAGCCCAAGTCTGTAACTTCAAATTACAGCTCATA
>NW_015117441.1:0-6560 GCF_001443285.1 Poecilia latipinna
ACTCAACCAAAAACAAAAAAAAAAAGTTAAAAAAAAAAAAAACTTAGGGATTTTTGCTTTGACATGATTTTTTTTTTGATTGAATAATTGTGAAACAAATCTAACTCCATACAGACCTCAGTTAAACAAAATTACTAAGAAAACAGTTTTTTAAAGTGCTTTAAATAGACAAATGTGGTGTCATTGTCTTTTCGGTTTCAGCATTGTGCTGCTTTGCTGCATTGGATTCTCACAGCAATCTTACTGGCTGTAGACATGATAACATTTATACCTGACCTTCAGCGTGGCAGATTTCTGAATTGCATGCTGTCACATTAACAAATGGTGCTCTTGTTGGCAATGGCTCTTAATTAAGCATGCTATGTGCTTTCCACAAGATTTCAGAGCATTGCATCATCAAATAAGTACCAGCACTGTCCAAACTTTCCTTTTGCATTCTTTACTAAACTATTCAGGTGATTATGTGGTGGCTTGTTTTAGCATGAATTCCATATTACCACAGATTCTCTTTTCGCATAAACTCTGTTTTAGAATAAATCAGTTTTATACTTAACTGATTTATACTAAACTGTATTTTGATGACCCTTCAGGGCCACATTAGGATTCTTATTGTAGTACCTGGACCAAATAAATGGGGATGCTGTGTTACATATTCCACAACAAAGTAGTCAAGTATAGCTTGGGTTGGACTGACCCATATCAGCAAACAGCTATAAACACCTAACCTAAACAAAATATATAGTTTCTCTAAAACTTACTTCTCATGAATAAATCGGCTAATAGCTTCTGTCGCTCTACCTCTTCAACAACCTTTAATATGAACCATAATGATATTTTCCACTGATCCGTTCAACTACTAGCATTTTACACCTACTGCCTGCTTGGTATTCTAATGTGAATTGTTATGGAAATATGACATTTTCTTTTAAGAAACATCTGACTCTGTAAAGCACTTTGGCATTCTTCATCATTGTCCAAAATTGCACAAATACCAAATATCATATGTGTACACTGCTCTTTCTGTTATTGTCATGGGGTGTGTTTGAAAGAAGGTATTATTAATATTAATGTGAATGTGTTTTCCCAAAACCAAAACACTGACATGAGAAAGTTGGGGAGATTAATAAAAGCCATTAAAGACAGTTTTTGTAAAGAATCAACAGTGGAAAAAAAAATCTAATTGATAGCATGCTCTTTATGAGACAAAGAGGAAAGAAATAGAAGTGTCAGGTTAATTTAGCTCAAGCCATTTTAATTCAGATACTGACTGGCAAAGCTCTGTTTGCAATGTCAGCAACATGTTAGTAGAAAGTCCTGACAAACATAAAACTCTCACATTTCAAGTATAATACACTCAGACCAACTGGTTCTCAGAGCAGGAGAGCTGAATCCGGTTAGACCTGCAAGGCATCCCACCGAAGGTCATGATAAATCCCTTCTGTAATCCCTGGTGTGTGCGTGCATGTGCGTGGGTGTATGTGTGTGTGAGAGAGTTTGTCATACTGTAGGCGGAGGTGAGATGAGATGCTTAAAACAGGGTAAGACAATTGGATGGAGTGATGGCAAAATGTGAGGATAGGGAGGTTTTATCACAGTGCAGCAGCTGGAAGAGAGCTGTATATAGATGGATGATGGAAAATAGAATATGGATATGGATGAGACTATCCACAGCACCGGCTGATAGTGTTTAGCTGAGTGACTGACTAAGCCATAAGTCTCCCATCTCTTTCCCTTTAACTGTTCTTTCCTTCTCCCTTCCTTTGTTTAAAATAACAGCGTGTTCCATGTGTTGATGCGCAAAGGAAATGCATGGCTCGACTGAAGGATGACTGCAGCTGGACCGGTACCGGTACTGCACCGCACGGCTCTTTAAGTTTTGCTCAGAGATACAGGATGATCAGTCTGGGCAATCTAAACGCTAATAAACCATCATCAACATTTCCCAGCAGATCAATATGATCAATCGCTCCCTCTGAATCCTTCCATTGGCGATGTTCGCGCAGCTGCTTAAATATGTGTGATTATACACACCTTGATCACCTTAAAATAATCAAACCTGACCTGTCTGGAGTTAATCTGCTGATCCAAACTTGTTTTCTTTTTCAGTCAGAATGAAATTACCCCATAGATGCATTTCATGCGCTTCAACGCACAGACCAGTCTTTATGAGACAAAAACTGAGGAAAAGTACTATTTACATTGGAGTGAGGTTTTCACATCCTTTTGTTTTTATTTTCTTTATTTTGTGTGTGTGCTATGTTATTGTCTGAGGAAAAATGCGGTTCGGTTTCATCATTTACGTTTAAACAATAAAATATTACAATCATGAAAAAACATTGGGTTTCAAAGTTCTTGGTCTAAATAACATTGAATGTAGTCAAATTTCAATGCATTTAGGTGAGTTTTGATGCTTTGTGGTTTGATATTGACCACAGAAAAAGTTTGCATGGCTGGCGCATATTTTCACACCAGCAAAAAAGTGTGCGTATATTTATGCAAACTTTGATGCAAAGTTATTTTTTACATGCCGACTTGTGCGTAAAATATGGCGCCACACATTTTTTGTGTGCACGCCGCTTTATGCATGAGGCCCCAGGACTTGGCCAGGTACTGTAAACTGGGTTAAATCTAGATTTATATACTGTATGCATTTTATGGATACATATGGCTGATGACTATGGTGATGACAAATAAGCCAGAGAGAGATGGCTTTTGAAAATGTATTGTCATAGAATGTTAGGGCTTCAGTGGACCCTGACCCCTTAACAGTCACATAAACATTAGCAGACAACATGACTGTCAGGTTAATTGGCCTCTCCAAATTGTCCTCAGGTGTGAGTAAGTGTTTGCTTGATGTTTCAAAGGCTTGTAAATTCTATGTAGGAAGACCAAGGGATTTGAAACAAGTATCTTCTTTCTGCAAGGTGATAATGCTAACAGCTGTTCCACTGTAGCTGCCACCTGCAGTGACTTCATCAATATAAATATCAGGTTGATTACAAGTACAAAGGGTGAATTGTACTTGAATTGATTTTTCTTCTTTTGCAAGCAACGGTTACCTTCAAAGAAATAAGCCATACCAATGATGTGTGGATTTTGACAAGCAGCTGAGATTCTTCACAGTACTTTCCAACAACATTGCCATTAATAAAGTACCAGCATTTTTCTCCAAAAGTCTAGAAATAGCTTTGTAATCTGTAGATTTTTTCAGCAAGAAGGAGTAATGTATCATAAGGTAAAAGTGATAAGTTTCTGGCTCCCCAAGTCTTAACACTATTGAGAACATTCAGTCAAGTCTCAAGAAGCAGGTGAAGAAACAAAAGCCAACAAAGTGGGAGCAAGTCTATACTCTTAAGCACATAAGAATCAGGAGATGGCATCCTGTGAGGGTCAGTGAGGTACTAAAGTTATGAAGAAAAACGGTCAGTTGGGGCCATTAATTCTTCTCCACAAAGTCAAATGATTATTGAGTAGAAACCTTCTGCTACTGTGGATCAAATAAGTAATGAACACATCTTTAAGATAATTAATTCTTAGATTGTGAGGTAGCATGTTTGGAGAAAGAACGGTTCTAAACATCAAGCCAGAAACACTTTGCCAAAAGTGAAGTGTGAAGTTTGGAACACCATAGATAATAGCACATCTAATGAATTCAGTAAGTCTTTTTAGGTATAATCTAATCTGTCCTTTTTTAATTTCTACATAGTTTTTTTTTCATATTTCTGAAATCCTTAGAAATGTAGTTCAAAACGTTATGTTAAACATTATGGTTCTTTCTGAGGAACAAAATGATTATAGTTGTCATGGTGTCACATATTACGGCTTGATAGTGAACAACAGCTGTTATTGTCCCTTTACTTCTCACTTGCCATCCCATGTCTACTGAGCGGACAGGAAGTCCCCCCTATCTAAATCATCTCATCTATAAATCTGGGTGTTTCATAACTTAGCACTCTTTTATCTGAAATGAAGCCTGTCCATGATGACACCTTTCATAATGGAATTCAACTCCAGGCCACAGACACAAAAGTGTTCCGGATTGTTTTTCTGTAAATATTTCAATCACATTTTTTTTCTTTTCTGTCTAATATATGAAAATTATATTAGACATATAGTCTAACATAGTTAAATTCAATCTTTATGTTGAAAGATCTCCTTGAGTTGGTGAGTGGACATTTAATCTTTCCACTTTAAGTAGTTCTTAACGTTGAGCTCAAGTTTATCACAAACTCTGCTCTGCTACTCCAATACACACAGTCTTCATGGGGACTTGCTGTTTGGCCCCACATATCAGTGGGATTGTGTAAACAGAATTATAACCCCGTGACACACACACAAGCACACACGCAATCACACACAAGCACACACAAGCACACATACATGTCACTTTACAGACTGTCACTGAGCGTAAGCGGTGTGGTTGCGGGCCGCCGTGGCTGATCTTAGCTTATTAGAGTGGTGAGTCAGGCGGAGGCCATTCAGCAGGGATTTGTTACGCTGCTCCACCACTCCTGCCCCGACCAGGAGTTGAAATTAGGAGAGACGAAGAGAATGATGAGAAGCTGTAAGGAGACAGACGTGAGGTTAGGGGAGCAGAGCAGGAGGAAATTGAGAGCAAAGGGAAGAGCCCGATAAAAGAGAGGTGTCAAAGAAAAGGGAGGGTGGAGCTGACAATAGGGAGAAATTTAGACCTATTGGTCAGGAAGAGAAAAGTGAACAAAGGAGAAATGACAAGAAAGTGAAGATGATAATGAGTCAATCAACTTTAGATATGATAATCAAACTTTTTGAATTTTGTGATAAAACAGACCGGGTAATGAAGAGCTGCAAAGTGAAGAAGTGAGGATAAAAAGATAAAGGCTGTGAGGTCACATAGGATGTTAAACAATGGGTGGCATCAGAAAGGACCTCAGAGTGGGAGCTACAAAAAAGCACTGATTCCTCACCTGCAGAAAAATAAATAAGAATAACAAGAAATGAATAGAAAGGACAATATGTATAACTTACATTTTATAAGCTTTGAATAATAGAAGCTTTGTAAATAAAGTAGAAAAATCCAAAGATAAGTTTCTACCATAAAAAATGAGAGTTGGTGATCATTTGATAGGAAGCTGTCAAAAGATTTTTCTCCTTTTATACATTTCTTCATTTTTTATTTCTCCATATTCGATTTTGGAGCTACATTCAAAAATGAATGTAGTTTTCAAGTTTTAGCTTCATTGATTAAGGAGAAAGGGTAAAGCAACCTAGTTCTAGGGCTTTGGGATTTCAGCTGACAATAGATTATCAAACCAATAGTCAAGTTTGTTTGTATAGCAGATTTCAGCAACAAGGCAGTTCAAAGTGTTTTACACCATAAAAACCTAATATAGTAATAAAAATTATGACCTTAGACTCAAACACAGACCTTAGTCAATTTGGGAATCTTTTTCATTTTGGAAGAAAAAAGCCATCTTTTAAAAAGCTAACATTTTTATTCAGCTATCTTTGACATAAAAATTAGGTTGATGATCTGAATCATTTGCAGATCCTCAACAGGGCATCTGTTGAGGATCTGCTCAAGTTCAGGGAATAGGCTTCAGTTGGTGTGAATTACCCTGGTCAAAGTTCCAGAATTCTTTTGGTATACAAGAGTTTACGTAGCCTGGCCCTCACCTTTTTTAGCTCAATTCTAACATGATTTCATTACTCTGCCTGGGCTTTCTCTCAATAAATGGGATTTCTCCAGTAAAGTTTCTACCAGGTCACTCAGCGAACAGAAGGAGAAGTTGTGACCAATGACGTTGATTCTCTACATTGTTCTAGAATTATAGTCTGCCTTTAATATTGAATTAACTGTAACAGCTGCCTCCTTTAGTTTCCAAGACATTGTGAACTATTTCCAAACAGCAGAATTAGTTTTTCTCAGGTAAAAGTGTTGCATCTCTCTTTCAGTCAACGGGTGTTCCAAAGGCATCTCTGGCATCTTATGAATACAACTTTATTTCATATAAACATGTTTTAAAGTTGTAACTTTTTAAAAGTTCTGCTTTACGTTGATAACCCTGATGCCAGACCCAGTCCTGGTGTACAACAGCACCTTTAATACTGGAGGAACTGCGTCAGATGTTCAGACTGAAAAGCAAGTGCAGCAGGGTGCTAGAACGTTGAGCTCAAAATTAAAGCTTAGCAGGGAAGAAATAGCCAAGAAATAAGGAAATACAGGTGAGGATGAAGAACAGAGAGGTGAGGAAAGACGGAAGGTGAAGATTGAGCAAGGATTTTCCAGCCAGTTCCCTGGTCCTGGCCACGTGTGAAATTTGCCTCACACACCCAGTGGCATTCAATCAGCAGTCAGTTGAAGCAAGATCAGGAGAAGGGGAGAAGGAGTGGGAGATAGAGACAGCAAGAAAAGAAAATTAAAACATAGTATGCGCTAGTAACAATATTTTTAATATAAAAATTTAAATCAAAATACAGCTTACAACTGAATGCAGAAAATGTATGATAGATAGATAGATAGATAGATAGATAGATAGATAGATAGATAGATAGATAGATAGATAGATAGATAGATAGAT